>NC_141321.1:3830050-4030050 GCF_037954235.1 Aulostomus chinensis
ACTACAAAGCAAGTTCAACATGGCCAGGCTTTCTTTAACTAAGCCAGCTCAACAAACCCTAAACTCGCAATCAGAGATAACAGGTATCACGACGATGGACATGATCTGACTTTGTCAGTTCAGGCTTTCTGCTTCAGGCTCTGTGTACGTCCCCATAAAATGGACATTTCATGTATCACTTGACTCTTTGGAAATGGATCGATCAGGAGCTGCCTCCTGTAGTCGAGAACAACAAGTGACTGTTAATGTAGGTATTTGAGGAATACCGCACAACAATAACAGCAAAATGCAACAGAATTCCTGCAATTGAGGCGAGAGAGGAATGCTGGCAGACAATTGCTGATCGTGTAAATTCGTAAGTTTATATATTTATTTTACCACTCAATGCACTCCCTGTGCCTCCCACATCCAAAGCTCGTTAAACTTTAAACTTGATGCACCAGATTTAAACATTATACTCAAGATTAATGTGTAGGTCTGACTCTGTCCCATAATAAAGGATAAGTGGAAACACTTTAGTTTTTGGCCAAATCAAAATGACATTAGTTTTCCACGTTGAGGAGTAGATGTGATAAATACCATAGAATATCAATTGTCTTCATTAGGGTAAGTTGTTTTTTTTTATTAGTTTCTTTTTACAATTAGAAATACAGTTTCATATATTTCAAGGACATCCCATCCCACAAGCAACCCTAACACAACCTTTACAAAATGCCATATCAAAGCAAAAGTAAAAAAAGACTGATCAATGTTCTAATTGGTGTTGCCAGAGCTGTGGTATCAGCAGTGTTACAAGGACTGGGCAGCAAATCAGGACAAAGCACAGAAACATCCTCCAAAGCTGCATGTAACTGCTGTTCCTTCACCATTCTGTTCGTGTATGGATGATGCTGTGTAACAAAAGAGAGGATCACATTCCCTGGAGCAAGCAGGAAAAAAGTGAGAGGACGAAGACTGGAGGGGAGCAGCTCCACCCACCCTCGCCGTTTCAGAGGCGCGCCCCTGTCTAACAATGAGGGGCGATAATGGAGGGGTCTGAAGGGCGTGTCTCATCTGACCCCGCTGCTGGCAGCTCCCAGCAATGTTTGTTTATCCTGGGTATGTATAATTGGTTTGGTGTTAAAGTGCTACGTGCATATTTGTCTAGGCCAGGGATGGGCAACCCGTGGCTCCGGCGCTGCATGTGGTTCTTTTATCCTGCCCCTCTGCTGTGGCTCCCTGCGGTTTTGGAAAGTAAATGAGTTTTTGAATCACATTTATTTTATTTTAAATCATCAGTTATTTTTAATGTAATTCTAAATTTGAAGATTGTGGTGATCTTGGAGCATCAAAATAAATCACTTTCAATTTCTTTAGGCTCAAAATACTCATTACAGTCGCCGACGTGCGACACCTGCCGGCACGCCGTTCAGTGAACTTCTCCATCCCCGGGAGCCCAACCATGGATAAATCCAAGAAAACAAACGTTTCTGAAGAAAGGTTTTTGTGGCATGTAGAAATAAAATTGTGTTTCTCCGTAGCGGTTCACTGATGTCATAATGGTAACAAAAGCAATATATGCAGCGTTATCTTGATTTTCGATGGCAAAAGGGTTTTGTGTCTCCCAGTGTTTTCTTTCCTATGGTAATCAGGTCCAAATGGCTCCTTGAGTGTTTCAGGTTGCTGACCCCTGGTCCAGGCCATCAGGTGTGAAAAGTCTTTTATCTAAATTGCAGTTGATGGAGATACTGTGGTTTTGCCAGAGCCGCCAGCACAAATCCTTGTTGAGCCCCACACAGAGGTAAAAGTCAAAGCCAGGCGTCATGTACTTTTACCTCTGTGATGAGTTGAATCCACTTAATGCAGTTCTCTTAAATTTCAGGAGGAGATCAATGATGAGGAGACTCTTGTACACTCAGGGGTGCTGTGAGGGTAAACTTATATTTAATATGTTGAATTTGTGGACCCAGTTGTGTCGACTGTGTCGATGATGTGCTTGTCGTCGTCTGCTCACAGGGTTAACTGCTTCTGGTGACCTCAAAACTTCAGCGTAATCGCTTCACTGGCTGGTTTATTTTATAGGAAGAGGAAAATATGCAAGACTCCCCTCAGCCTGTGGCCTCCACCTCTCGGCCTTCAAGAATGCAAAAGGGTAGGTTTTAGATTTTCTACTTGTCCTATGTCCATCTTTTAAAGTGAGCCTCACAGGAACACATCATGCTCGGGGAATCGTGAACACAGTACAGCAGTATGAGTGAGAAGTCTTTCCCAGGGATCCCTGTTGCTTGATGAGCACTTCAATGTCCTAATCCACTGATACTGTTCATACAGGTTATAACAGACAATGTGAGGGCCTTATACAAAAGGAACCTGCAGCTGAACATTAACAAAAGACTGGAAATCAAAAAGCTGAAACTGAGCAACCGGAGAAGGTATTGCAGTCAATAGTCCTGAGAACTGTATCGGTTCAGCATGATTGACATTGCATACTTTGACTTGTCTTTTCCCAGCAAAGGCAGACCTAAATAAGGATGTGAAACACATCTTGTGATTGTTGTTTCTATCATTTTTCCCATGGTTCAACTCATCAACTTAACTTTCATTGTACAACAGGGTTGCAAAACAAAAATGAAAGTTGATCCTTCATGCTACACACGGAACACAGGCCACAGTATTCACAGATCATCAAATTTGGACTTAAAAAGAATCAAAACTTGATGAAGTCTTTTACATAACAAAACTAAAACAGAGTGGTCATGGCCTGTGTAATGGCTTCTCCAGTGGAGTGATCCAGGGTGATGGGGTCAACCATGCCAGGTACCACCAATGGCCCATGAGGGGCTCTCTCCTTTCAGATGGTGGCGGTGTTGTGGAGCACCCCGCATGCTGATGTGATCTGGCAGGCCCGCTCAGGAGACCCTCAGACTGGAGACAGTTGAAACAAGACTTGATCCCAAAGGTCGATTCTCACCCGGCATTTGCTGAGGGCCACATTAACGCGCCTCTCTTGTGGTGTCTGTGGGTCATGAAGTACCACATCCACAGGTATCCTCTGCCCCCCAGTATGTATTTTATCTAAGGAGCTGGTGAGTGTTGAATGCTGGGGATGTTACTCTGACGGTGTTAGCGTTAGCATTAGCATCAGCCACTTTTATTATTTTGTTGAGCTACGTTACGTTAACGGCGCTAGCATCAGCATTTGTCGCTGATTCGTTTGTTTCGTGACTTGTGTTTTTGCATGATTTGCATTTGTATTTGTTGTGTGCAGGCTACGTACCAAACGACTGCCTTTTGAGCACAGCTAACTGATATACTCAGAAAGAAAATACAACACATTCAAATCCCACTGATTGAATGTATAATGTGCGATTTGAATGTGTATTAATTGTATTCTCTCATGGAGTGTGTAATGAGATTTGACGTATGAGTGAATGAGGGTTAAAGCAGCTATCCAGCCACCATCTTGGTTTTTTCTGGGCTTGTTATTTTGATGCAGGCCAGGTGTCTCCTTCTGGAGGCAAAGATGGAGAGCCTTTGAGCCCATGGCTCGGAGCAAAGGACCTTTGCAGCACCACAGCATTGCAGTCCTACTGGTCTGGTAGGAGGCCGTCACAGCCTGCCCCCCCACACGACTCTCATTATCCTGCCACCTCTCCAATCATCCCCCTTTCCTTTGAGCAATACATAACGGACAATTCTTCACTCAAACCCTAGTGGATTTTGCAATTTCCCTGGCGGAACGTCCAAAAGGGATTAATAAAGTAATCTGTCTGTCTGTCTGTCTGTCTGTCTGATTATTGTGGCAGTTGGGACAATTCTGTGTGAACCTTTCTGGGGATTTATTCAATGTACTGTGATTTGATGTATGCTGTTGTGTGTGAACCTGAACCAAATGGAACCCTAACCAAGTGCACGTACCTAACATATTCTAACTAGTTATTATAACTGCAGTCCTGTGTATATTTTGTGTTTTTCTATTTTTTTTCCTTTTTCCTCCTTATATTTTTAACTGTAAATATTTTTGCTACTCAGTTCACTTGCAGTACAAGGTACCAACACCAAAGCTCTGTCTTGTATCCTTATTGATTGCTGACCACCAGCTCCAGCAGCCGTTTCTAGACTTCTGATCCTGTACAAGCCTACCGCATATTCAGTTACTAATAGTAAAGGTAATATTTGCTAGCCAGTGCAAATACCCATGACACTTGTCTTCAACTCCCTCATCCTCAGAGCCCCCATCCTTGGGTCTCTCATCCTCAGTGGCCTCAGCTCCACTGTCTCTCCTGCTAGCCTTAGTGGCCAGTGCTTTTTCCCCCTGGCAGCCATTCATCATCACTGCCACAAGCATCCTCCTCACTTGATTCACATGGTATTTGCTGCTCTACACTGTAAACCCCGATAAGTTCAGTTAACTCAAAAAATTTGATGAAACTGCTTACATCAAAAATTGTAATTAACAATAACTACATTTTTTGAGTTAAAGAAGTGACCTTGATTAAGTATGCTTTACCTGAAGTCTTAAGTGGCACTAACTTATTTTGGTAAGTTTAACAAACCTTTTCTGATAAGTACATTCTACTAGTTATTTTGTTTTCACAATAAAAATAAATACAAGTATAGATAACTTGAATCTTCTTAATTATAAAACTGTGTTTTTCACTTTATACTTACTTAAATTTTTCAATTCAAAAGAAGTGCTATACTAATTACAAGCAACTAATCTTGCTTAGTTTAACTCAAAAGAAGATATTCAACTTCAATTATTCTTTGAAAATGATTACATCAATTGTCTTAAGTAGCTTTAACTCAAAAAAAATCCTATGCGGTACAAATACAGTCAAAAACACATTAACAAGGTCAGATGCAATTGAGTTTATTGAGTAAACATACAACAACAAACAAATTGTCTAAAATTTTACACATTTATGTGCTAAACACCTGAATATTACAATACTGTGTCACAAAAGCCACATTCATTATTTTTTTCCTGAACTGTCAAATCTTTAAATGAACAACATCAGGATTCCCCACATAAGGAAATCCTTTCCCAGGAAGAGAAGGAGTGACCGCAGATTTTTTTTTTTTAGGTCACTTTAGGCCAGTGGAACAGTGAGACAATTATTTCTACAGGTCATCATCAAAATTCTTTGCAAAAAATTAAATTTTCTTTAAATGATTGTTTTAAGCATAAAGTTACATCAGATATTTCTCTTATAAAACAGCATGTTTTCATGTGTAAATAACATGTTCTTAAAATAAAAATAATAATAATAATAAATAAAGTGTCTAGCTATTGGCAGGACATTGCTGTCATATTTTCTGGGAGCTTTTTTTTTTTTTTTTTAATGTATTTAAAGTACTTATTTGAACCAGTCTGTAAACCATACAGTATGTACCTACAAAGGCATGACAAATCCAACTGTCAAACATCCAAATTGAAGGTGAACAATAACATTAAAACATTAAGATGTTTCAATTGCCTGTGCCTATGAATTGTTTTCCATCAATCTAGTTTGGAGGAGCTGGATCACTCCAGCCAAAAGGTCGTTTTTAAGGCTCAGTACTCTTGGCTTCAACTTTCCATCTTCCAGGCCCATCACCACTTTTTGTATGAAGTCCAAAGTATTGGCCAAGTCTTTAGGATAATGTAAATGTAGCGCATAAATCAGCCCCAGAAGAATCACATAGGCGTCAGCCAATGTATGCACGTCAACCACAACATTACCCTCAATGAGAACTGCAACCTTACCTGGGCAGAGAAATGTGGCATCAGGTGAACTGGCACGGATCAAAGCAAGGCCAAGTGGTACATCATCGATGTCCAGTTCAGGGAACTCCACAGGCTGAAGATAGAAGAAGAAGAAGAAGGAGAGAGGGAGAGAGAGAGAGAGAGACCTCTTAGTGTATACAATACAAACTGATTGCACCACAAACTACAGCATCAGAGGACCATAGACGATGCAACATGTCTATAAAATAAATGTTTTCCTGACTATTAGACAATTTTAGCATGAAACATCGAACTGGATGTGCATTCAGAAACCAGTAAGTGTGAATGCGATAGTTGTCTGCCCGCTTGTTATTCATCTGTGTTGTGTACCTTAATTGTCCAGTTATTACAAATAATTAAAATAAAATAATATAAAAATATTCCGACTTACATCCCACGTCCTCACGAACTTTGACTCATCCTCACACAGAAAAGGAGGGAGAGCACGGAGAATAGCAGTACGTCTTCCATGGATGTCAACTTGTCCCTTAAATGAGAACATAATCTTGCTTCACACCACACGCTGTTTTGCGAAACAATTCATATTTAAGTCAGTAGATGGTGCTATTACAAAACTGAGGGTCTACCAGAGGGTGTAACTGCATTGCTGTGAACATGCGCAGCTGTGATAAACACACTCTGCTGCGAGCGAAAGGCCAACTGCGCGTTTGCTGCTGTGGATCCTCAAGTATGGTAGAATGTGTTCTTACTTGTTGTTGTACTGTGTCTTATGTCCAAAGCACATTTTAACAATTGTTTCTGTTTTGAAATTTTAATTTTTTAGACATGTTTCAATAAAATAGGCTCATGACGGAAGAGGTTAGAGTTTGAACATAATCCAGTGTAGTATTGCTATCAAACGCCAGAGAGGTAACCAACTGACCTGGAGGTCGTAGGCGGTGAAGAGCTTATCAAGAGCTTCGGCTGCCTTTCCTGTGCGTGCAGCTTTCTTTCTGAACAGACTGTGTAGACGGGGAGCATGTTGATCCAGCTCAGCATAGAAATGGTTTTTCAGGTTGATGTTTGTGATCCTGTGAAACTTGGAACAAATCTGTACAAGCATAAAATCACTGTTAGATGTTGTAGTCTATGTGTCCTGTACAAAATGAATACAGAAATAAACCCGAATTTTCACATCTTATGCATGATAGAAAATCCCTATAACCGTTTCTCAGATATTAGGTCATTTAAAGCTTTACCAAAACACAGTATAAGTTTGATCAACTAAAAAAATACTGCTCAAAAAAAGAATTCAATCTGTGTGTACTGTAATATTTTTACCTGGGACTCAATTCCAAGGGCAGGCCAGCGTTCCAGAATTTCTCCGACAGGTAGCTCATCACTGATGACTTCTTTTCGGCGTAAGGCAAAGGTCACTTGCATCAGCGATGCAATCCGGGGGAGGTTCTTGTCAGTCATCTTTATTTCGTCTACAATTTGGAGTCTAATTTGCTCCAAGCTTCCAAGATCGTGACCTCTCGGGAAATTTGGGAGGAAATTCACCTCTTGTTCTTTTAATGTTAGCGTGGGTAGGCTGTTTGTCTGGGTTGTTCGGACTTCTTTTTCCAGAATTTACAGCTACCTCACTAAATCCTGCCCGACACAGCTTTGTGCGGAAGTTCCCCATTTTAAACTTCGGACTGTTTTTCCAGCCGTACCAACCAGTCTGTGACCCCAGCTCTTTGAGACAGGGATGTTTAATGATGAGCGCTTCTGCGACCTCAGAGAATTCCCTGTCACTAGGATATGCTTTGTAACTATGCTTTTTCTCGGCAAGGGTCTCAAGGATGTTACGTTTTTGTCCTTTAGACAACTTGAGAGATTTCCCAGTTCTTTCAAATGCAACATTTCCCTCTCCAAGTACGAGCTCGACCTCATATGAAAATGTTGGCACTGGAAAATCAGTGGGCCATCTATCAACCCTCTCTGGGGTGATTGCATGGGGTAAGATTATTGTGCCATCTGACGCAATGGAGCTGTCATCACTCTCAGACCGGACCACTTTTAACACAGCCTTCTGTGGAAGTTCTTCAATGTCTACAAGAGAACATAATTGGCCATCAAAGTCTGGGTCTTCGAAAGATAAGCTGAAGTCAAAGTCTAACTTAAATCTTTCTTTGATTATTGTTTTCAGATCATCTACAGTATCTGGTCGGGACAATGTCATCTTCCTAACTATGTCAGTCGAGGTATGGATGTGGAGAAGGAGCTGTTGAGCTGCCATTTCTGAGAATGAGAAAAGAAAGGATCAATGAGTAACATTGGCTCTGGCATTACAATTTCAAGCACATTTTCAGGTTTGAATGAATATGACAACAATTGATTGGTCTGTATTATGTATCATTGTAGCATTATGTAGCAGTATAACATTTGCAAAACAATGAACAAAAAAAAGTCCTTTCTTTCACTTCTCCTGGGCTTGTGGGAACTGGGCAGTGTCAGTGGCACACTGGATGTAAGATTCCGTGTGTTTTAACCCCCCACACTGCTCCATGAGATTCTGTATATTTTTCAGCCTCTGATCAAAATAAATCTTTTTGGTGTTAACACTAAATGCCCATTAATGTCGTGCGCTGGGAGACTTACTGTGTCGTTTAGCTCTGATAGCTGATACACGGAGAAGTTGTCTGAGGACATCAGCTGAAATGAGCGCAAATGCTCAGTGTACCAGCAGTTGTAGTCTCTGCAATGGAAGAAAACAGAGTTATTGACAAGCAGTGTGTTCTCAATCTTGCTAAATTTTGGAAGTCCTCCAATTTGACCTGCAGAAATAAACACTCCCCTTGCAAACTCTGTTCCACTTATAGAGACCTTTGGTGCACTGTATATGTTCTGGCTATCTGTCTTTGTCTCTATGAAGTTTTTTGTCACTACAGGCAGTGTGGAAACTTGAGTGGAAGTGACACTAGAAGCTAGTATGTCAGGTCTGAAAAATGCCGGGGCACTAAAATGATATGCCATCATGTGCTGATGCCTGGTAGCAAGAGTTTTCAGAACGTTCTTGAAACTGTGTGTATCCTGCATGACCCTTTTGAAAAAGCGATGCTTCCCTTCAAACCTCATGGTCCATAGGTGAACAAGAGGCCCAAAACATTTTGTCAGTTCTGGGTAGTGTTCTACATACTGATGTTTGGGTCGCAGCTTAAAGTCTGGAAATGCCAACTGAAGACCTTGTCTGTGATCAGTTATTTTAGTTTGCATGTACTGGATGGACTCCTCTGTGAAAGAGGCAGACAATACCAGTTGCACAATGTCTTTGAGGTCCATCAACATGGCCCAGGCTTCATCTCCTTCTGGGACTTTACTTCCTACCATAAGAGGTAATAGCCTCAACAAAGTGCAATTTTCATGCCCATTCCCACCAATGCTTAGTTTTGCTGCAAAATTCTTGGGGATCACTTGCGGTTTATCAAGCCTATCAGCATGCTGATACGGAAATCTCCGGATTTGTGTATTGAGATATTCAAGAGTGAAATACTTGCGACGGATCATATCACGGATGCACAGTGCCAACTCAACTGGCACTATACCCTCACATTGATCATGAAGTATGTCAGGTGGGAAACCAGTAATGGGATGAAAATGTTGCAAATGCTTGCTAAGAGCACACTCCCCTTTAACACCAAAGTGAGTTGCATTTTCTCCCTGTACAGCATTCTGCACATGAACTTCATGACAGGCCTTTGTTCTCATGCTTAACTCTGCTTCGAAAACTTCTCTGGACTGGATCTCGTCTGCAGTACAGCAACAGAATCTGCAGACATAGTTTCTTCGGAAACACAAAGCCTGCAAGGCCATGTGCAGCTAAATTATCAGCTGCCACACAAAATACAGTTCCTCTGATACACTGACCTAGAGTTTCAACAAAAACACCGTCCTGCTCACGAGTGCACAAGTCTCTTAACAAAGGTGAACGTCCACTTTCATAGCCACATCTCTGTAGATCTGGTCCTTTGCATAGCAGAGCTAGTTGAATGACATGCAGACCGGACCTATATTTACTAGGTACATTGGCAAGCGACCAGTATACCGCACAAAGTTTGTGGATCTTTCTAGCTGTGCCTAAAGGATTTGCTAGTTCAATGTCGTCCACATACAAAATTAGGGAAAGTCTAAGCTCTCCACCTTCTGACAATAGTGGGTTATCTTTGAAATATGTTCCATCTTCATGGGACATGTACATTCCAGGGGGTGATGGTTTGTTTTCTTGAATCTTGTCAAGAATGTCAGTATTCCTAAACATTGTTTGGATCATCTGTAGTATTGGTACATACCCTGCTGTGTGTCCACTGGAATCTATAGTGTACTGCACTGGCATTACCAGAGGATAGTTGGCCCTTACAAATGTTTTCCTGCGCTTAGCAGTGGACAGCTCTGCACCATCTGATGTGGCACTAACAAAAACGTTAGTTTTCATCATGACTTCCACTAATTCATTAACAAGTGAGTCACTAATTGCCTGATCATGTTCCTGGTGAACCCTGATGACGGAGTCTCTCACTAGAGGTTTAGACAATGCAAATATCTGTGCCAAATGTTCAAGTATATCCTGTATTGCTGACTCTGATACATGAAGAACACTGTGCATTTTCAAAAACAAAGAAGCCAAGTTGTTTCTCAACTGAGTTTGCAATGTGCCTGTGTCATCTCCTGACTCCAGAGGATCATCCGTAGGAGTACCCACCTCAGGAGTACTTTGAATAAGATCACCCTCACCAGATTCAGCTTCACTCTGCACTGACTGGCTATCAGTTTCTGTGTGAACAACCTCATTCTTAAAATCTTAGACATCACAGTTTGGATGAGTCCTACTTTTGTGGGCACTGAATGAGGAATACACATTAGTACGGTAGTGACAATTTTTGAATGGACAATCCACCATCTCGTGTTTTTTCAAATGTGATCTAAGAGGACTGAGAAGATATTTATCATTGAATGGCTGCTTGAATCCGCACTTGGGACAGATGAATGTTATACATCCTGCCTGACTTGGTCCAACTGGCTTTGTATGTATCCGTGTTAAATGAATTTTCAATGCATTTATTGATTGAAACGTGCAGATACAGTCATCATGCACACATGGCAATGGACTAATTGAGGAGTCATTACTATGACACAAACGGTAGTGTTGAAGCAACTGTGCCTGTTGATCAAAGGCAGCAGCACAAAGTTTGCACTTCCAAACCAATGGAAAACTAGTACTTTTACTAAGCTGGCAAAAAAAATGTTTAGAACATCTACATACCAGCCAGCAGACCTCATGTAACACCCAGCCTCTTCTGCTTTAATCTAAAAGAGAGAAGATTTACATGAGTTTTACAGACATAAAAATCAGACATATATGATAGACAGAATCATACAGATCCAACACTAATTAATTGAAAGAGTAAAAATACAAGAAATACAAAGGAGCCTTTAAAGTCTCTAAATACTGAACAAAATTAAAAACATTTCAGTACTATTTCATTGTCTGGCTGTGAAGGGAAAAAGACTCAAAAAAGCTGTTGACTAACAGGTGTTTGCAGTCAGTGGAGCAATGAATGTGATTTTAAATCTGCATGACTTTGTGGAGGTCAGGTCAGTGTCAAACAACATAGAAGAATAGAAAAAAAACAGTTCAAAGATCAGAAACGTATTCAGTTATGATCGGCGGAGCTGTAGATGGGTGGGGGTGGGGAGGTGGGGTTACACGGTGAGCTAGGGCTATATTGTTTTTGGCATAAAATTAACATGAAACTTATTAAATGTTGGGCCTCGAAATTAGCAACATAGCCAGAGACACGCACATTCGTTTTGCACCGAAGTTAAGGTTATGTCAGTGAAGGCAATAATTACACAAACTTAACTCTACACACCGAAATCAAATGAATAAAATAAATGATTTCATGCGAAAAATACAAGAAATAATTTGTTAAACACGGAGGTAAAACGACAAAGAGGGATAACTCACCAGAGAGGAGGAGTGCTCAAAAAGGAAAGAAAGAAAAATCCGCCCGTTAAAAAAAATGCTGCGGGCTACAACGGAATGAACTCCAGCAGTCGTCCCTGGCAGTCCGGAAGCGAAGTTTTCACAAAAACGATTACTTTTCATTAAAATATGTCAGAAATATTCTCTCGCTGCGAAGTTGCCGCTGCATTTCAGAGTCGACGCGAGCGGGAACCGGAAAGATCCGCCCGTTGGTGGTGACGTCACAGGCGACAAGTCAAACGATTTGAGTGCAATGCCGAAATTGAATTTAAGTTTTTGAGTACTGTGCACTTAAAATTGAAAATCAGTTAAGATAACTCAAAAAATAGCAGTGAATGAACTTTTTTGAATTTCTGAGTTAACACAACTTAATCCTTTTAACATACTTTTACTGTTCGGTCTTACAGTGTATAAAGAAATAACAAAAACTGCTAATTACATTCTGATAACATAAGTAAATGTATTAACAGGAAAAGTTACTGCAGATGAGGTATTTTGTAGAACAACAGACGAGTTGAAATATAGCTAGCTGTGTTGTGATACTGATAGTGATGCATGATGCTCACTGTACAGTCTTGCGCAGGCGATGGATTTCCTACCAATCTAAAATCAATACTTGGAAAATTTAACTTTGACATATTTCCTTAGATACAACTTAATGTTACAGTATTTTCCTGCAAGGTTCTTCTACAATAGAAAGTTTGAATGGATATTCCAGAGCTGCTTGGCATTTTTGGTGTACGAGCCAAGCGTTTGTCCTTGCATCTTACACATTTTCTGGTTGAACACATCAATGGTGTCTGTTCTTCGAATGTGACAAAGTGGTTTATCTGTTCTTATGCCTGCTGTTGTCCCTTGTTTTACAACTGGTTGAGATGCTTATAACCTCTATTGTGAACCAGGCATCAATTTGGACCTCTATGAAACTAAATCAAGGCTGGTGTATCACTGCCTAGTTTCCTTTAATGTCTAGCTACTTAAAATAGCCTGAAATCCAGAAAAAAAATCATGTCATGTTTATGAGAAAATTTTATTTATTTTTGGGGGGATTTTTTTTGGTTTTTGGAACCATCATTCTTCACCTGATCCAGAAGAGACTCTGTCTTGGCATGCTGTCCTCCAGAATTCAACCGCTAAACTGAGAGCATTTCAAATCCAGAGTCTGTGCAGCACTAATCTGTCTCACACTCCACAGTCATTGCATATCAAGAGTACATTTATTTACGTGCAAATGTTGTGAACAAGTTTTAGTTTTTGTGATGTGGTTTTTCATCACAAAAAAGATTTATGTGTAATAAAGGCTTGCAGCGCAAACTACAACTCCCCACTGAATCCTCAAGATACCTCTTTTCATGATTTTATCTATCAAAATCAGCCGATCGTGTGTTTTTTGTGAAGGCGTCCCTCACATTTAAGGACTGTAAGAAAAGGCAAATTTAAGAAAACAGTAAAACCAAAACTAAGCTTAAACTCATCACTTTGTGCTTCACTTTCTGTAGTTTCTCTGCTCTCATGTATATTTCATTTTCAAAGCGTGAAATCCAAAATAAGAGCGCAGAAGAAGCAGAGGCTGTATGTATGACCTTGACAAGAAGAATCTGAGGAAGATATAAGATGTGTGGCAGCAGGGAAACAAGCTCTGCAATTATTTTCTTTACTATTTCCTCCTTTCTACCCTAACAATATCCATTTGATGTATGAAAGATCAAAAGCTGAGTGAATCCTCGGCTTCATTATGGACCCAGGCATTATTTGTTTTCAGGGTGAGGGTGTCGCAGCCTCCAGCCTGCTCTACCCAGTTATTTTCCACTACCACACCCCCCTCTTCCAGCAACACCTCCATTCCATTCACAATCACCTCACCTGCTCTGCCTCAGCTAACTCACCTGCAGCCCTCTGAAGCTGCAGCTCCACACATAACCATTTGCCAGATTGTCTTTGCTCTCATGCAAGCCTTTCCAGCTAGTTCTCAAGGACTGATCACCCGTTCCCGACCCGTCTTGTCCCCGTTCCAGCCTGCTTGCTTTGCCCTCCTGACCTGTTTCTGCTCTGACCCTTTCCTGCTCATCTGACCCCCAGCTACCTACATTGTCTTTCATCCCTGACAACGAGACAACCTGTAGGTCTCTGCTTTGCTGGTTATCTAACCTGTGCCTGCCCTCGACTATCCAACTGTCTGCTTCCTGGTTCCCGTTTATCTGGACTGCTAATTGTAGCTATACTATACGTTGATGTCATCACTGCCTTGTAGCCTAGTGGCAACATCTCTGACTCCCCTACCAGTGATTAGGGTTCAGACCCCAGCTGTACCTGCTGTTTTGCATCTGGGTTCTTCCCTGTTTGTCTGGCTGTGACAAGAGGGGTAATTTGGAGAAGCTACAGTAGTAAAGGGCCAAATCACATGAAGCTTGCAAAGTAAACTGACTTAATGCCTCAAATAGAGGAGGCATTTCTCTTTGGATGACATGTGACTAAAAACTCTTGTGTGTAAAGAATGCTTGAACTCATCATTAAAACTTGTTAAACTTCTTTCTGAGATGTCTCTAGGATGGAGCTTAAACACATGAATATCCAACACAGTCTCACCCCTATTCGTCATATATTGACGTTTGGTCACTACCCCTGCTGTCCAGAACCGACGTCAAGTGTCCCCTTATCTTCGGATTTCGACGTAAGTCACGTGACTTTCAGGTTTTCAGCTGCTGAAACTAATAAAATGGCTGCCGTTGTTGTCATTGTTGGAATGACAACAACGGCAGCCATTTTATTAGTTTCAGCAGCAGAAAACCTGAAAGTCACGTGGAAGTTATGTACTTCTTTTTCTGTGATTCGTTGTACGTGGAAACTCAGTGGGAGGAACAGAGGTCACTTAAGTCTCAGCTCAGCTGATTAATCCAACCCAGTTCATACACATGATGATAATCAAATGAAGTGAAAGGTAAGCATAATAACTTTTTATTTCATATAAAGCTGTAAAACTATGAATCTGACAGTTCCACTTCTGTTTACTTGATTTTTGCTTGATACCTCTTTGGGAACATGGAAGGAGATAGCTGCCAATCTGTTTCATCTGTATAGCACCAGATCACTACAAAAGTTATCTCATGACACTTTACAAGAAGAGCAGGTTCAGTACCAGACTCCTTCAATGAATTTACACCCAACAATTCTCCATGAGCAGCACATCCTGCAACAGCAGCCACCGAGCAGCAGCTTGAGCCTCCTCAGGTCTGCAGCCTCCTCCAGCAGCAGCATCAGTCAGAGATGTGGGAAGTGGGGAAGCCCACAGACTCTGGAGAAGAAGAGTTAGTAACGTGAGTACAAGAGGACAGAGAGGAGGAGAGGGAAGCCCAGTGCACCATGGGAGATCCCAGCAGTCTAAGCCTATAGCAGCATCTAAGGGCTACCCTAAGCCAGTCCTAACTATTAGCTTTATCAAAAAGGAAGGTCTTAAGTCTGCTCTTAAACATAGAGAGGGTGTCTGCATCCCGCACTGAAACTGGGAGACAGTTCCACAGGAGGGGAGCCAGAAAGCTGAAGGCTCTGGCTCCCATTCTACTGTTAGTACCCTAGGAACCAGCAGGAACCCTGCATCCAAGCTCTCTGCTGCAATGATGTGGTTTGAGGCTGACAGTTGCCTGAAGTGGACATGTCTTGCTCCCTGTCTGTCTCTCACATTACATATCCATCATTTGCTCGTATTTGCAAAGTATCATTACTTTTCTAATCATGTAGTTGGTTCACTATATAACTCAAAGTAATGACAGTCATGAAATCGAATGTCAGTATAGCAAATGAAAAAAAAGGACAAATTTAATTTAGGGGTATAGGAAATTAATTGAAATGCTCTTTGTCAAAGTATATTTGTAATGTCTGGTAACAGTCACAATAATGGAAAAAAGCAGTTCTCACGTTCACATTCTCTTGTGCGTGTCCATTAAAGGCTTCAGTTTGTGTTGTCATTAGCCTGCCTCAGGCAGCCCTGCAGATGTTTCTCACAGTGGGGAGCCAACACACATTGTGTAGGATCCTGGCCACGATAATGACCGTAACAACTATCTCACGTCTACTGTTGTGCAGGTCTCCCGCTCTGTTCAACTTCCACTATCATGATACCACAGCTTATCTGTGCATTCGAGGCTTCTGCTGTCAGTGCTCCATCTTAATGCTTCAGTGCCACGACAAAAGGGAAGACATTACCCATCTATTTGTTGTCTCTCAGCAGTTCGTAGTCAACTTTCCCAACCTGGTGATGTAAAAGAAAAGTGGACAACTGGATGTTGTACAGCCCTCCTGATGGTCTGACTGAAAAGTGCTCTATTATCATTAACTATCCCTGTCAGAGGACAGAATAAAATCCCTTCTTGTTTCGCTAGTCACACCCCTGATGATGGGCCATTGTTGAGCCATCAACTGTTCCTGTGATGCCACTAATGCCACAGAACCTGGCAAAGCAGATGCTCTCCTCTCACTATAATTGAGATGTGTAATAAAGTGGGAATTGAGCGAGCAGTGCCAAGCACCTCTGAGCTCATAATCAAAATCTGAATCAGATTTGTTGTTACTTCCATGATACGCCGAGCATAGATAGGAATGAAACACTTCTGTCCGTGAGTGGGTACTTCACAGCTCAGAACTGACACAAATAAAGTGGGGGAAAAAATTTAAGACGATAGCTGGCGAAGGAGACAGAGTTGCATTGAACAAATCTGAAATCTAACAAAAAGAGTGTGGATTGGCCACATATCAAAGAAATCTCATCAGCTCGATGATGATGTCGACCTCTGACATGATGGCTCTGGTTCAGCTCCAGGTTCAGCTGCTGCATGCTCAAAATGACTGAACAAGGTTCAGGTTTCTTCATTAATACCAGATGCTAAATTTGTTGTGCAGACAGTAGCTCAGCATTCCCAGTCTACAATAACAGACATCATAACAGGCAAATCACAATCGAAAAACAATACAATCGTCCCAAAATACATATGGTTATAAAAAGTGCTTCATATCTTCCTGGGTCTGACTACAGTTCAATATGAACAAGATCACCTTGTGGACTTACTATTTAGCATTAGCATTGCTGTGGGTACAAAGCTGCCTGGAGACCATTCTGTCCTTCCCTCAGGGACGAAAAGACAACAGCCAGAGCGAAGGAAGACGAAAAGACAAACTTTGTACAAATAACAGGAAGATGATGGCACATGCTTATCGTCTTCATGTTATTTAACATCTTTAGAACACACATGGACATGTGACCAGGAAATAACAACCCTGTAGAATTAGAATTAGAAACCTGAATAAAGTATAAAATAAACACCTCACATATGAATGGATTGATTTGATGCAGGGAGTTCCATTGACTTTTTTGAATAAAAGATGCAGAATTTAATGTGTTAGAAAGATAAATAGAGAGATGTGGAGCTCAGAGACTCTACACATAAACAACAGTTTGCTGCAGGCATCCATGTTTCTCATCTCCAGGCAAACCTGAATTCACTCTCAACATCTGGACATTGAACATGATATAAAATGAAATGTAAGAGCTTCTGGCGACTAAAACACGACTGAAATTAGAGAGAATATTGGATTATTTTAATTATATGGACATATTATTGGCTAACATAACTGTCATTGACACCTCTGAGCACTACCAGGTTTAACCATGAGAATACAGAGACAAGCAAATCTGCATTGAGTTTCTATCAGACTGTGGTTGGTGTTCTTATTCGGTTGGATTGCTTTGTTCAGGTCTAAAAACTGTGATCATATAAAGGCTCTAACACTTTTTAGGAAGAGGTATTGAAAGGGAGTCCATGAAGTTGCCCCAAACTCTTCAGTGATCCTACATTATGCAGCATTTGTATGATAATGTCATTTAATTGAACATTTTTTATTTAAAACATCTAAAGCTGCTGTGAATCTGACCCTTTGTAAAAGTGAGGGTCTGAAAGACAGGGAGGGAAAACAATGAATTCTTCATTTGGGTAATTTAAGTTTTGTTGTTTTATTTATTTTTTTTGGGGGGGGGGGGGGGGTAGCCCATAGAAGAGAGAGCATTGTTCAAAGACAGGCTGTTGCAGATTGTCTGTCATTGTCCCAAAATAGTCTATTTTAATTTGGCCTCCAATTGAGTTTCAGAATAATGGAGAATACATGAATATTCCAATTGAGAAGCTGTCTATTTTGGAGCAGACACCAAAGCTATGGGTCAAAGAAGCTCCCCAAGCAGACATGTAGCACAGAGAGGGAAACGTGGAGCAAACATGGATTCAGAATGGCATCATCTTTCTTTGTGGTTATCACACTTGTCCGCTTAGTTTAGCACTGAGTTTGAGGAATGCAACTTCATGTCTTTTCTTAATCTATAATTATGTACAACACCTTGAGAAACCTCTTCCTTTCTCAGGGTTTAATTTAATTTTGACATTCAACCTGTAAGTGACTTTTATATGAATATGGTTAATAAGATTTTCCTCTTCTGACAAAAACTAATCTAATGGTTTGAAAAGGCAAATTTAGTGACATGTTGGGGTGTATTAAAGGGGGAGAGGGACAGGATTTGTGCTTTTATGCTTTTCAAGGCCTTTTGGCAACACTATTGTATCATTTTCTCTGTTTTTTATCTCATTTTATTTACTTACATTTAAAAAGAAATAAAACTAATATATTTTTCCAACACGAATCAAGTGCCATTCAGTTTACTTCGGTTACTCTCTTGGAAGCCTTGGAAGTAGCAGAGATTCAAGCAAGAGCTTCCTTCTCCTTCTGAAAAGACCCACGTTGTTTATATTAATGAAGGAGGACAGCTAAGGACACACAGATATGCTTGTCTTCAGTTCTAAGCTAAATGTCTGAAGGGGAAGTTTTCGCTCGATGTAAAAATTGCAGCTAAGAGTTCATGTTCACGTTTTATGAATTATACAAGGAGGTGCTGGGATCTCGGGATGCCCTCAAAGCCAATGTCTGAGCTCTTACTGTGGGATTTCGCCAGTGCGCCACCACCACCTACTTGCAGTCATTTTAAGTCTGATTGTGGCCCACTGTAGATACTAGAAAGGCCGAGCGGAGAGTCGTCGGCCCTGGAATAATTGCAGGCACGAAGCAAAGGACCTCTCTCAACATAATCAGAAGGAAACACCTTAGGTTTTGATTTATAATTATGAGGAATCATCGTCACTTCAAAGCTGAGGACTTTATCACCTAGTCTGTGGTGGGACCATGACCTGACTTCCATCTGATCTGACTACCAAGATGCCTTTTTTCCCCGATTCCATCATCCTTCATTGCTGCCACCCAAGCAACCGATAGCATGTTATCAATTATCAACATTTATCAAACTATGAAGTGGGACAGTATGATAGCGTCAGTCACAATGGTACAAAGACAAGCAAAAAAACAAATGGAGAAGTAAAAAGTTCAACCTATGAACCAAGTGGGGGCTCCTACCGCACGGCACGAAGTATGTAAAGGTCTGCTCCCCGCCCCTCTCCCTTCATGAGTGGTTGCTCTCACAGCATCTTTAAAATAAAATGCTCCTAAATAAAACAATCGTTGAGTTAATTAAGTCACTAATTCAGTTTTGTTTTACTTATAAATATGTTTTTAAACATGCAGAGCACTTCAGGTTTTTCAAGTGTGAATTTGTGATTTATAGATGTGGAAATGCAAATCATAACGGTCCATCATAATAAGTTTTCTTTTGACATTGTTGTACTGGTGGACATCCAGAGGGGTTGACGTGTGTGACCAGGAGCAGCCTGGCACACACATTGTCTTCATATTGATGTTGCCACAGGTGTATGAAATGAAACCAACATGTCGTCTCTGACTGAGACGACTCTTCAAACACAAGAGGAGCGACCTTCTATGACAGGCTGCAGCTGTGAGAACTGCTCCAAGGTCTGCCTGAAGATGGAGGATTACTCTGATTGGGCCCTTTTGAAGAAATATCCTCTCACAGTCTTCCTCAACATTTGATGCATTCCTCTATAAGATGGAGGAGGACTGCTCATATGAAAGAAATGTGCTGCTCATATGAAAGAAATGTGGCTCCACTGGGGATTGAACCCAGGACCTTCTGCGTGTAAAGCAGATGTGATAACCACTACACTATGGAACCCTTGCTCTTCTGAGCACAAATAATCTTTGAATAATTTTACAATGTTACTGGACAATTATTAGCTTGATTTTCCATGCAACAGATGAAAAGTCATCATTGCTGTTATTGAAGTAAAAACTTTGTAGTTTGTTGCCATCAACATTTTGCAGGAATCAGTGATGTAAGTTTATCTTTTAAGGTGGCAAAGCTATATATACTGTATATATCAAGCGTTAGCGTTTGTTCTGTCAAGCCGTGGTAGTCAAGCGCTATTTGCTTCAATCAAACTGATCAATCAGCTGATCTACAGCTGCTCCGCAACAGTTGATCAAATCCCTTGCTTCTGATTGGCCCCTCTCAACTTAAATGTCACCCAGCCTCAACTCCCACTCTGCTAGCTTCTGGCTATGCTGCTCTGCCTGCTGTCATCGCTGCTATCTGCTGCTATCTGCTGCTATCTGCTGCTATCTGCTGCTGCTGCTGCTGCTATCTGCTATCTGCTGCTATCTGCTGCTATCTGCTTTCTGCTGCTGCTGCTATTTGCTGCTATCTGCTGCTATCTGCTGTTATCTGCTGCTATCTGCTTTCTGCTGCTGCTATCTGCTGTTATCTGCTGCTATCTGCTGCTATCTGCTGCTATCTGCTTTCTGCTGCTGCTGCTATTTGCTGCTATCTGCTGCTATTTGCTGCTATCTGCTGCTATCTGCTGTTATCTGCTGCTATCTGCTGCTATCTGCTGCTGCTATCTGCTGCTATCTGCTTTCTGCTGCTGCTGCTATTTGCCGCTATCTGCTGCTATCTACTATCTGCTGCTATCTGCTGCTATCTGCTATCTGCTATCTGCTGCTGCTGCTATTTGCTGTCCAGTTGCTCCTGCTCGCAACTTGCTACCCTCCACCTCCCCAGCTCCACCTTGTCGTGTATACATGGCATAGTTCGTTCCATGTCATGTTGCTGCTCTGTTCACGGGGGTATGTTTGCTCTTCCAGTCTTAAACTGGGAGAACCTTCCCTCACACTGCTGGTCCCCTGTTTCATGGTGCTCATGAAAAATTATCAGGGGACTCCTCTGAACAGAGCCAATTTGTACTATAATAAACAAATCAAGCTCATTATCATCTCTTGTGTTTCTTGACGTGAATGAACCTGACAGAAATATACACAGTATATCTCCATTGTTTGTCATGTGGTTTTACAATATTGATACGGCTCCACAGGGAAGCGAACCAAGGATCTTCTGTATGTAAAGCAGACACAATGATGACTACACTGTGGAACTCTGGCGTCACACCCCTGAACTTATTTAATATATGAATAATTATACACTGTGAGTGAGGGAAATGTTACATTAATTTCCCATGCTACAGAAAAAAGTCTAGCTCCACTGGTGATTGAACAATGAGTCCTCTGTGAGTGAAGCCAATGCTCAAGCACAGGAGAGACATTTAGCTCATGTGATCATTGCCGTTACTGAAGTAAAACACTTTGGCTTGTTGCCTTGAATATTTTATTTACGGGAATCTCATGCAAGTTTATCTTTTAAGGTGGTAAAGCTATGTGTCTGTCGTTTACCATGTGGTTACATTATGTTGTGATGGTTCCACTGGGGATTGAACCCAGGACCTTCTGCGTGTGAAGCAGATGTGATGACCACTACACTATCGAACCCCTTGTTTTGGATGCTCATGATTTAATCTGCATCTCAAACTTCTTCCCTCTATGGATGAATAAATCATTATTTCCCGTTTTTACAAAAAAAAATCACTTCATCATGGCGGCACAGTGGTGCAGTGGTTAGCGCTGCCACCTCACAGCATGTTCAATTTTATTAAATTATTTAATTACCAATTAAATTGATTACCAAATTTTAATAAGATTTTTCTACATATGTCCACCACTAACTAAAAATGCAACAGCTTAAAATTGGAGTTCTACTTAGGATTGAAGTCAGGATCTTCTGGGTGTATAGCAGATATGACAACTGCAACACTCTGAAACTGTTCAGTTCCTAACACCAAATGGTCCTGACTGTAGTATAATAAGTCGAAACGGGACCTATTGCATTCATTTAGAGGCCACAGACTACGAGGGGCTCTTGTGACATAGATAGCCATCGATATCATGCTAGAAATTCCAGTGGTTAAAATTGGATTATTTTACAAGACCTTTAACTCAGACTATTCCTCAAACACCAGAGGAGCAACCTCCTACAAGGACCTGCAGCAGTTCAATTCTGTATCAGGTTCCGTGTGACGATGGAGGATTACTGTGCATGGAACATGGGGAGGACATCTTTTCTCACAGTCTTCTTCAGTATTTCTCTTTGTCTGATCCTATGAAACTGATGAATAAATTCCTCCACAACATGTTTAAAGGACAGAAGACAGGACTGAACCCAGGACCATCTGCATGTAGGACAGCCACAACAACCACACAACCACTGCACCATAGCCATCGTGGTTTTGGATGGACAGTCTTTCTGTTGTCCCAGCTAAACCATGGCTCTGTCTCCTGAAAGTATGCTGATTGGCCCACACTACTTTGGATGTGGTCACAAGCACATGAGATAAAGCCTGGTAGCTCCACACTGACGCTTTGCTCTTTCAAAGTATACCAGAGCTTTACATTTAAATCTTTAACACTTTCAATGAGCATCTTTGTGTTTAGACCAGATCATAGGCCGCAACATAAAGAGGAACACGTATTCACAAACATAGCAGTAACGAACAAAAAAGTACTATTATTCATTAATTTATTATTAAGTCACAAAACTGCGAAAAAAGGGATTATGGCAGTCAGTGTTAGTTATGTTTGCATGTTATTTCTGAGTAATGTGTGATACATTACAGGACAGCTTGGTCACTGGTCATCAGGGGCCATTCTTTCTGTAGTGTGAATGCATAGGTGTCCTGAATATGTCCTGGGCTACATGGAGGAGCTTCTCATCAGCTGTTTTCCTTTGTCTAAGAGGAAATATCCCCTCTTAGCATGCCAATGGAGGTGCATTATGATGTCTGATTGTGTAAAAGGCTCATACAGAGAGAATATTACAGCTGCAACATCTTCGGGGTTGGTCTGTTAGGCGCAAGCATCGTTATGGTTTCTTTTTCTTCTGCTTTAAATCTCCAAATGATAAAACACAAGAAAAATGTTGCTGGCTCTGCCACTCACCCTCCTGTTAAAGAGAAAAGGTCTCTCAATCATCAGCTGCTGTCTGCTCAAACACTCGACATCATTCAAAACAAGATGTATTCCTTTGTTCAAAATGTCAGTGACAGACAAGTGGAATGTGTTGATCCATACAATCCAAAGCAACTAATGAACATGCTTCATTTCCTCTGGTTCTGACCCGTGTGAATCAAAATGTTGCAAACAGAAGAATCTCATGTGTTGATTTGCATACCATGTGGGGTGGTGAGATCCAATCAATGCACGTGTGTGGATGTGCATGTGTGTCCAAACGTCCAGGCACCGTCCCTCTTCTCCTTCGTGAGCCACGTCACATAATGGCGTCCAGACAGGGAGACAGTGAGAAGGGGGTGCTCACCTCCTCACAAGGTGTAAGAGTGGGTTGGGTGTGAGATCTGACTGGACAATTATCCAGCAGTTTATTCAGATGATCCAGTGATTATCCAAATGTAAAAAAGGCTTAATTTTACAGTCTTGCTTCAAGTTCAACCTCACCAACTCTGCAAAATATCTGTACACATGGTCAAACTGAAGTTACAGGTAGCCACTTTTCCTGAGCTACAATCTTCTTAGGTAGATGTACATTTTTTAATTCTCTTTATTAATCAATCTATTTAGAGAGCTGACCTTGCAATTACCTATGGTAACACAAGTCCATGACCCTGATTGTAGAGCTACACAGGCCAAATCAACACCCTGGCATCATTGTGGGTGAGCATTCACCACTTGGGTGGTACAGCAGGATGTGTCTCGCCAAGAAATCGATCTGGTGACTGAAGTTACTCTTTTGGCAATATAGATGCCAAAGATGAATGGATGGAATAAAAAAGAAGATATTTGACCTCTCAACTGCAGAAGTCAACTGGAGTTAAGACTGAGGCTCATTACAGTTGTCTGTGCATACAAGGTTTGTACTCGTAAGAAGAGGTGGCAGTATACTTGTGCATTTAAAAAGTCCTTAATAATGGAAGAAGTCCTTGAAAATGTCTGCTGTCTCTCTTTGGTCCCTGTACTTATTTGATCCATCTTCTCAGTCTCGTCTCTTCATTTCCATTCCTCTCATCACTGCTGTTCTCCGTCGGGTGGTTTTAATGAATTGCCTCCTGAAGCCTTTGCATGTCTGAACACCTGTAAATCACTTCTGCACTGAGAGCAACATAAGCCAAATCCAATTTTTGTGCAAGGAGATACAAAACTGTTTCTTAAATAGATCTCAGTGGTCCCTGAGAACAGCCAAGATACTGAGTCAAAGAAAGAAAATGATGAGAAACAAAAATACCTTTGTTCCTCTGCCCCATTCCTCATATTTTGCTTAATATTCAGATAACTAGCTAATATTACCATTCTAATATAGGATGTTGAACTATTTGCTTTGTAACAATATTTTTTAATTCAATTGTTACTTACTTTTACACAAAATAATGCCTTTGTAAATTACACTTCTAATGGGTTTATGTTTGCTTTGCAGCTGTTGGATCTGTCATTATTTTACTCACTTACTTCATCTGGTTAGGGTTTTTTGCTCCATGTGGAACATAAGGCTGCATTTATCTACTCACTTTTGGTTCTAACCTCTGCAGCATGGCAGAGGCTGGTCTCTGGTCAATGGCGCCTGATAGACAAGATGCATTACTTTTGAAATTGGTGCTTGACAAACCAGAAAGCCCTGGGATTGTTGCTTTCCAAGGCTCCTCTCAAGGTGTTCCACTGCTGCTGCTGCACTTGTTGTAAACTCAGATGTCCATCTCACTCTCTTAGTTTTCCTTCAGTCATACACGCTTTTTGGATCCTGGAGCAGTGAGGCACTGATGTAACATACAAACAAATGCATCAGGCTACAACCTAGGGCTGCATAGTGATATTGGCTGGTTATCATTTTGACGAATTAGTCATCTTTCATTAATAAACAAAAGATAATGGGGGAAAAAGAAAATGTTTTTGAAACAGAGGAAAATGCAGAGAGGGCATCTTGGCAGGACATGAGTTGAAGGTTGTGGGTAAGGAAACATGGAGGGAGGTCGAGCATTGTTTGTTTGCGTAGCTACTTAATGATGACAAAGAAAGAGGAAAAACTGATCAATGGAAAATGACATCTCTCAAAACAACAAGCTGTAATGTTCATTTTACACAGCTGTAAATGCCCTTTTTGCAAGGATGCATTCAATAATATCAATTAAACAAAATGGATGTGAAGGTTTCCAGGTTGGAGTCCCGGCTGCAGCACGGGGTCTTTCTGGGTGAGTCTCCATGTTCTCCCTGTTCCTGCTGGGTTCTCTCTGGTACTCCAGCTTCCTCCACAGTCCAAAGACATCAAGAGGGACCAGGTTAATCCAGACTCTAAATTGACCGTAGGCGTGGCTGGGAGAGCCAATGGTTGTCTGTCTCTATGTGTTGGCCCTGCCATGGACTGGTGACCTATCCAGGGGGAAGGCTGCTGGGATAGGCTCCACCCCCACCACCCTGAACAGGATAAGAGGGGGAACATGGAGGGATGGAACGGAAGGTGAGTGCCCTGCCCTGTCATAGTTGTTTTAGATAACAGGTAACTGTCAAGTTCAAGCTTTTAGCTCAGGAGACACAGAGGCCTGGTCTCACTAAGCTCACATTATGAGCCTTTTGAGTATGTACAATTAATTAAAGTCAGCTTGATAATATATTTCAATCTTGTGTGACACCCTTCCATGCAAGTTTAAATTCGATATTTTTTCTATGGCCGGATCTTGATGTTGCTATCATGTGTCATTATGTTGACTCCTTTGTCCGTTTTTTTGTGTGTTCTTTCATACAAGGTAAGATGATCAACCCAAATAGTGCTAAAAAAAACCCCCCTCCCATTTATAGAACTAGAAAGTCAAACTCTGAATGTCATGAATGTCTTTAGCAAACTTTATAGCAACCTGCTCATCAGATTTAACATATTTTCTGTGTACAAATGGAAATAATGACATGGCAGAGCAGCTAGATTGGGAGTCAGGAGGGTCACCAAAATAATTAGTACTCATTTTGTCACCAAAAAGCACTATTTCCATTTTAATGACATACCATGCTTATTAAAATACATGAAAAGCAACAGAGTTGGTGCGTTCACATTCTGACAGGTCACGTTGCTATAAATATCTGGTGACACATGGCGAGTCAGGAGGACATTCATTAAAGTTTGGACTAAACTTAGTGAGTGGCTTTGTCTATTTCTGTCCTGAGCATCATCAGCCTCCAGTGTTTTGCGGGTAAACTTGATGTATCCATAACACTTGGATTGGAATGTGTGCTCCTCTGCCCCAAACCCAAACTGTAAGTTGTATACTGGATGACAGTTGGCACCAGACGAACTGTGCTGGGAAAGACCTTTCCCCCCAGTAGAATAACTGCTCTAAATCAGTCAACCAAGTGGGCCCCATAAGCCGTCTGACTGCTCCCATAATTGGCTGCCACAGCTGATTTCCCATAAACAAACACTTGGAAAGAGGTCCATGCTCATCCAATCCATGCTTTGTTTGGATATTGGGTCATCATCTAAAACACACCTGCTGTAATTAATCATCAGTGGAGAGCAATGGTCTCTATTAGGATAATTACGGAAGTGCGTCAGGGCACCATGATTACAAACTTTAAAAAATCAAAGGTCACTTTCCTCTCTATTTGCGTAGACTACATATAGGCTCTTCACCCAACTTGTCTTCCCACTTCCGAAATGCAGCTCTCTTGTCTGGTTTCTCATCTCTGTCTCAGTTCATAAACTTCCGCTCAATTCTACCCCTAGTGGCCTGGAGTACTTCCTTTGTGGCAAGTGAATTTGCAATATTTTTACTCTACATGTTTGTTTGGCATGTTTTTGTTTGTTTGACTTTGCATGTTCTTTTTCCTGCTAAAAGTGCTTTTGGTCATTTCAGTATTCTTCACTGTTGTGTATTTCATTGTTGGCGTGTATTTGCAGGAACCTGTCCTCTAGGCACCTTTCGGCCACCACAGCATATATACACAGACGTCGAAGACTGAGGCAAGTAAAAGACAGAAGCCTGTTGGCTTTTATTCAGAAATGAATGGCCATCTGAGCTGAAGCGGTTCATTAGCAGCATGTCTCATATGTTCTAAGACAGTGGCAGTTATTAAAGTGTCAACATGAAGTGCCAGGATGAGACAAAGCACAGAGTTTTAAAGCTACTCAGATCTGCACTGAGGGCTCAGAAAATAATGATATTCATATTCATTATTTAAATGTATTGTTATAAAATTGGTTGAGACTGTGAAGATGACAATAGAGTTTGAAAAGAGGAAAAATGGGAACTCAAGAAACTGTTTACTTTTCTAAAATGTATCACTTTATTTTGTCCACATTTTTCAAAATTCATGCTTTAAATGAATACACCTAGTTTACAGGGTCACTCTGCACTACTTGGACAGAGATGATGAGATGCTTCATATCCCTCTGTGATGCAAGGGGGAAATCCCTCTTTTTCAACTGAAAATAGTAGAAAACTTTGACTATAAATTAAGGATTGAACTGAGCATACAACAATGCACTCCACTCCAATACACAACTGACAACACACAGACCACAGCTGATGAAGGGCCTCAGTGGCTGGAGTGTGCCACATCGCAGGCAACCCCGACTGTGGTTCCAGGATATTTGTGATGTCAGAGTCACAAATATAACCGCTGACTCAACCCAGACGGTGGCAAGTGAGTGACTCCTCTAAGGAGAGTAAAGGAGAGAGATTCTCACTGGCAGAGACACACAGCTCAGGTGAGAATTCAGTACTCATGAAGGTGTTAAGAAGCAACTGGGGTTCACCAGCACTGTGAATGAGTGTGGTGGTGCTTCACTGGGAAAAGATGTGAGTCTTTGTGGAAGCAGCTGCACAGAGTTCAGTGGAGGCAACAGTGGAGGCAACAATGGACAGACTAAACCAGCTTTGCAGAGGAATGCATCCAGTCCTGAAAAGGCAAGTTGTGTTACTTGTACTGGATGAGACTAAATAATGGAACAGTGATATTGTTTGTGTTATTTTCACATTTAAACAGTAAGCTATTTGTTTCCAGCTTACCTTTGGCTACAACAGTTGTGCTACATTTAGCCAGTTTTATGGATTTATTTTCCTCATATATATGAAACATTAAAGTAGAGTAAAAAATGTGGCTCGCCATTCCTCCATTTAGCCAATGACTCATCTAGTACCACCAAAGTGGTGGGGAAACATTGAGTTGAGAACCACCAGCATGGTACCATTGTCCCTTACTGAAGTTGGTTTGCTGTGGCAGCCCAGGCGACTTGAATATACCCACAACATGCTAAACTTGATATGTGATACAGGCCCCAGGTCTCCCAACTCTAAAAAGACACTCGAATGGAGGTAATCCGTTACCAAGGCTCCTCTGCAGGCCAGCAAGCACAGAACTGGTAGGTGGTCCACCAAGAGAGTTCTGAGGCGGAGCCTTGTCATGAGGGGTGAGGACCTGAAGGCATGATGTAGCTTGAAAAAGAAGCTTGTGACTAATTTGTTTGCTCGGTGGGGGGTAGCAGGTCCACCGTCATTGAGGGTCATGCCGCCAATCTTCTGTGTATTTCCCTCACCTGTCTGTCGCTTGTGCGTCTTGGGGAGCAGTGTGGGCGTGCCTTCCACAGGCTCTGAGCTCTTCTAATTATCACTTGCAACCACCTCCACAAAGACGCGGTTCAACCTTCCACCTCAACACGTGAGTAGGGACCAACTGAACACACAAAGACTAGATATGGGATCATGGGCAGAAGATTTATTTTCAAAGCCAAAATGAAAGGAGCACATCTGTTCATAAGTTTCTGCAGGGTTTGGAAAAGGGGTATCCAACCTGAGTCAGGTGCAGCTGGCTTGAGGGTTCAGGATCCACAGTGTTCTGAACCTTGGCACAGACACTAGTAAGGTCCTGAGCAAGATAGCGCATGTGGTAGATAGACCATTCAGTGAGGAGCAGTTAAAGGAACCAGGCTTTTGTTCTGCAGGAGTGCTGACAGCGGGCTGAGAGAATCGGACTACAGTTTCACGAAGCAACGTGAAGTGACGGAGCATGTTAGTGATGCATCTGCCTCATGCAATGAAGGAATGCATTAATTAGATTCTTCACCTTGTTTTTACTGTGTCGTTTCTGAGGTTGAACTTGAAATAAAAGTTGTCATATGTGAAATGAACTGGTACTTCATATTGTGAGTGCTTGCTCACACTCATCCTCCTGTCAATTATATTCATCACACAAATCCCAGTCCACGTTAGTCTACAAATCTACCGGAACATCATATCAGCATTTTAAGGTTCAGCATCATCTGGCTGCAGTAGTAATGTCTCTGATCATTTTATGAATGTTCACTGTTCATCTAAACATGTTAAAAGCTAAAATTAAGAAGCATATGAACAGGTCATAAGAGATAAACAAATATGAATCATATACCTATTAAATACCAGCAGCAATCCCAGCAGAGGAAACAATCAGAGCTTCTCCTCAACAAACCATGAACATTTACACACAAGGCTTCTTTGCGATAGCCTACACTATTTTTTATACAATCTGTCAACAAACTAATTTGCTCTTACGATTTGTTTATTCCTTCTTTTAGTACGGCCAACTATGATGCTCCTAGTAACTTAATATTGTCACACGTACTCACAATCCATCTTCTCTTCATGAAGAAACTTAACACTGTGGCATGTAAGTCTTGCTACCAACTGGTATTTCGGCAGTGAAACTGTCGCATGAAAGCCTCACCGCTGTAGAAGTACGACTGCTAATGTTTGGTCACGTGTTTGGGCTCTGTGCAGACGCACAACTATGAATCTGCCTTAACCCGGCATTTTGGCTGTTGTGTTGTTAGAAGTGCAGAGAGGAGAGCTTTGTGTAACCGGCCTTCTTTTTGCCTGCTTGGAGGATGGTAGCAATCAGTTCACTCACATAAATCATACATTCAGAGGACTGCACCTGCAGCCTGCCACACACAAGCACCTCAGCAGAGGGAGAGAACCGCACACAGAAGGGACCAAAGATCATACACAAATATGCAAATGTAATTTCATGTACCCTGAACCATCAATAGTCCACAGCTGATTAACATTAACTCATTAATTTACACACCCCCACAATTCCATTTGCATCTGTTTTTGTTTTTGCCTCTATAATGAGGAAATTGAGCAGTTTAAATGACTGCCAGATAACTCAGTAACTCAATACAACGGAAGCAAACAGCCAGATTATCGATGTCCCGGTTTCTGTTTACAACAAGAGAGTTGTTGGGAAGGACAGACACACAAATTAAAAATCTCTCCTCTTCACTGCCAGTTCTTGCTGTGGGTCCATCTTCCCCCACCTCACTTGGACTTTATTAATCCACCTGTGGGAAGACGACAGAGGATTTTTTTTTCCCAATCAGTAATGAGTGACAATTAAGTCTTGGCGATTACACAGTGGGGGCAAGAACAGGTCAGGCGATGATTCATCTCTCTGGCATTCATCATTACACAGACAGAGCTGATCCGAGCCGGCGTCTCCTCCTGCAGAGGCTGAAAACCCCGGAGCTGCCTTCCCATTAAGAGAGACTTTGAAGGGGATGCTGCTTGGAAATGACTCTGGCTTTGATGCAAAGCTCTGAGGATTTGTGTCAAATTGGGCCTCCATGATGCTGCTCCACACAGGCGTCCATCTAAGAGTGGCTAAGCTCACACACTCATCCTGGTTTGGCGATTTATCTTATCCTGTTCTCTAATGAGCGAAATAGTTTATTCTTCTCCAAAGCACCATTTAGTCTGGAAAAGGCCTCAGAAGAGGAGCTGAGCTCCCACACAGAGATGAGATATAAAAGCAGAGATCCGTAAGGTCACATGGAGCTTCAACAGAGGTGCACACACACGCACGCAGTGACAGCATTATGATGAAATGTCCCAGTCCAGCTGCAGGGGAAGCATCCCCCTCTCTAAAGCGCCTCAGCTCCCAGGGGAGGAATGTTTCCCTCTGTCTGACAGGAGACAGAGGGAGGGACCTGAGAGTGGAGGAAGACATCCAGGTTCCAGATTCATAAAACTCTTGATTCATGACTAAGATCATGCACAAAGAAAGAAACACGTCTAAGCTGTGTGTATTTATGGTGGTTCAATACCCCATCACCTCCCTACACTGACTGCACAGTGGTTATAAATGCTGATACATGAAGTGTTGAATAATCCAACCCTCTGATACAGACGGACACATCTGATCCTACCAGAGCAGCATGTTACATTTTCTCTGTCATGGCCACAAAAATCCCTTCGCTAGTGGGAGGTAATTGATTAGAAAAGTAAAATACTTTGTTACTTCACGGTTCAGCGACAGTGAACAATTTCGTCACCTCACCCCTCCCTCAAGAATACCCACACTCCCCTGCATGTCTGAATTTTTTCTCATGAGTTTAAGATTGCTAGTCAGCGACATCAACTGATATAAAACAAATATGAAACAACCACTATTGAACCTAAAATGAGTTTGGTAGTACGTCCTGGCCTCCAGGCGATGCAACGCTGGATGCTGTTTCTGGCAGAAGGACCCATCACGACAGGAAACCTCTAGATTCTTGATGTCATAAACTGGAATCAGGGATAAAGAACACCAAAGTCAACTGGCAAATCAGCAGTTCGTAGCAGGAAAGAAGTCCTCAGGGCTGTCAAAGTGAAGATGACTTTTAATCCTGTGTGGGGGTTTTAGCTGCACCTGTGGACCTTTTCTGATTCAAATACTTTTTAAAAGAGCAGAGTTTGTCTCTTGGGGTGAAAGACAGATGACCATTTCCTGGATTGTTACATAAGCCCATTATCTCTCTGTCTCTCCCCAATCAGTCTGATGAGATGGTACCGATGAAAAACAGTCACAGTGTTCGACTGACATCCACCTTTAGACTGTACTGGCTTATACTGACATGTGAGAGGAAGGTGTCTGATTTACTGAAGAAAGCTTTATGCGGCGTTTATACATATTGCCTTCAGTAGATGTGGGTCGGCATGACTTCATCCCAGAGGAACATCTGAAGACCTTCATATGGCAAAAGTAAAGAAACGCACAACACATACAGTATGTACATGTAAAGTGCATGTAAAGTTGCGTCAGGTTTTTTCATGATGGGATTTTATCAGAGCCGCCCGTTCTGACTGTCTGAACCAAAATCATGCTGTCCTAACCTGAGAGAAAAGCAGTTGTATCCATGACAACCCCATTTTAATACACAGGAAGGAGCAATTTTAAATTTCAATCTTAGGGTTGCTAAAATGTTGAGGACACCTCTGTCACACAAATTACCAGCTCCACAAAACGGCCCCTAAATGAAATCACCTCCTGACTCAAATAGAGGAATATTCTAACCCTTGTGAAGGGGACTTGTGTTTCAGGGTTGTTGTGTTATACTGTGTTAGTTTGACCTGCACTGATATACATACTTATGGGCAACTGAGCTGCAGGGCTTGGTTTTAAAGATTTGAGGAACTTCTGCCAGCAGTCCCACATATTAAACTCAGCAGCAGGAAGAATCCTGAGCAGTTAGAATTCAAAGATTAACTTTACAATGAAGTTGTAAGTCATACGGGATTCAACTGTAAAGTCAAACAACCTGATATACCTTGAGTGTAAAATGCAGTACGTCAAAGATTATGTGGGTAGTTTTAATCCTCAGCTCTATCTTTCTGTGCACCAAGTTCAAAATGAACGGGGGACAGATATTACTGAAATCATTTTATTATAGAATGGCAACTGAAATGACTACAACTTCATTGTATTGGGCAGTTGTCCATGTCATAGTCTGTCTTCTTAAACTGCCCCCCCCCACCCCGAAATAAGATAAACTACAACATGAGGCGTGTTTGGTGAACCTTTGTGAAATTACAGCTCTCAGTGACTTTGCCACCCCTCGGCTTTATAGGGCTCCATAGTGACTTCAGGTCATTGTTTAGCTATCAAATGGCGTGAATTTTGTACCTGTTCTGTATCTGTTCCATAACAAGTACCTCATCAAGAAAAGCTTAACTTCGCTCATTTAAAAAAGCACTAATTTGGCAACTTTACTTGAGTTATTGTATTTCATCGGATAAAAGTTGTAGTCCATTTAAAGCAGTTTCCCTGACAGTACTCTCTGTGAGCCCCTTCTATTCTTATACTTAACTATGAAAAAAAATTCCATTCCAAATCCATTCCCAAATAATTCAGATTATTTCAGTTTCAATATTTCTCTGTCTTGGTTATCCAAGCAAAACACAACTAGACCACTAAGGAATTCCCAACTACAGTTCAGTTCAATTAACTTGCAAACTGAAGTCTGCAAACTCCCAGATGTTTAAGCAAAGAAGAAAACATGTCAGAGAGAAGGTCGTATCAGTAAAACACTGGGATGAGCAGCCGTGCCAGGATAGCCGGGACATGCATGAACAAATGTGGCTATAACTCTGATGAAATGCCTGTGCGGGTTGATGAAATCAGTCCAAGTTCTTTCCACTCTTATTAACTGATGTCATTCAGACTTGTGATCTAAATTAATGATGAGTAAAAGCATCGATAGGTGCCTCCAATGTTTTACATGTCAAAAAAGTACGAACTGGACAAAATTCAAAATGTGTGAAACTGTGATACTTTCTCTGATAAATGCTAAAGGATTCAGTTTTGTAGGGTATGATGTGACCGAACCATGTTTTAAAGGTGTGTTTTTACTTAACCCCTCAGGACTAACCTGTACTTGATATAATAGCTTCTCTCCCAATTGGAAAAGTAAGGACATGTCAGTGGTCTGGAACAAGAATGACCTCACGAGCACAAGATTCATGTGTGTCCCCCAGGGACGGGCCAGACATTAAGGCTGTAGCTCTGGCTCAGCTGACAACAACCACACCCTGCCTCCCTGCAGGCTCTAGCAGAGCTGAACCTGTTGGCATCCCCAGGGAAAATGTGTCTGTCCTAGTGCCGTATAACCCATCCACTGGCAGGAGGACTCTAGAAGTGCCAGTTGTCCTCCATTGGCCTGCTGCATCTTTTGAGCTGATGGCAAATGATATGGTTGCTGTAGCATGACTGCACTCAAACTCCCCAATGCCGATTCACAGGAAGACTTCAGAGTAGTGCCTTCTTCTCCTCAATAACCCCGAAAAGAAAAGAAAAAGCTGACGGCAGTATTCACACTAGGACTGCACTGCTTTTGAGCCTGCTAGACGTGTGCAAATAAGGCTACGAGGACTCGTGTAATTCACTGAGCAAACACACAGGTGGCATGCAGGCCTCTGGGCTGCCAAGCTAATAGTGCCTTGGTAAACCGGTGCAAATACACGTACTTAAATACTGTCAAATACATCAATTTAGAGCAAATGCAGCCCCTTTCTATGTAAATGAGCATAATTGCTAACAAGTCCAGTTCACCAGCACAAGCACTAATAACCTACCACAGTAAGGGCGGAAATACGAACACCTTCATGGAGGTGGGTGGGACTTCACGTATTGGTAAGAATGTCCAGTTTTCAGATGACTGCACTGTCATAAGAAGAAGGAGCAGAAACCACTGGGAACCAGTTCTTCTGCTTCAGATCATCCAGACTTCTTTTACAGTGTGACGGTGTGTTTGAAAACACTGGCATATTAAATCTCAAATACAGTTTAAATTCAAGTTGTGATAAATGCCTTGTAGTAGAAAAACAATAATCGATGACATTTTAATAAAACATGAAGAATAAAGTGATGAAATTGGTTATTTTTAGGGCTGTTGAATGATTAAAATAATAATAATAACTTACTTGATAACATGTTCTCTCCTGGTGGTGCAGTGGTCAGCACTATCACCTCACAGCAAGAAGGTTCCGGGTTCGAGTCCCGGCTCAGGCATGGGATCTTTCTGTGTGGAGTCTCCATGTTCTCCCTGTTCCTGCTGGGTTCTCTCTGGTACTCCAGCTTCCTCCACAGTCCAAAGACATCAATTTGGGGACGAGGCTGATTGATACTCTAAATTGACCGTAGGTGTGAATGTGAGTGTGAATGGTTGTCTGTCTCTATGTGTTGGCCCTGCGATGGACTGGCGACCTGTCCAGGGTGAACCCCGCCTCTCGCCTGTCGATGCTGGGATAGGCTCCACCCTCCCGCGACCCTTAACAGGAAAAAGTGGAAGGCAATGGATGGATGGATGGATGTTCTCTCCATCTCCATCCAAACTCTCCATTTGGAAGCTACATCCGTTTCTGGGGTCAGGAGGTTACTGTTCGATTAATTGCATTTTTACATACTTTTTTCTGCTTAATTTTATTGTTTTGCCACCCAAATTATTACAATAGCTGTCGTTTTTGATAGAAACTGCAAATCCAGCGGAGAAGTTACCTTCCTGAGCTTTATGCTGAAGTAGAGGGAGTGTTTTTAACATTCACATTATGGCACTGCTAAATCTGCACTGTTGGTAGTCCTTCAACTTAATTTTGTGAAGTGGTTTTTGTATTGAAAATTAGTTTCATTTTTTTGTGTCTGTTTAACGTTCATATAATTGAAATATGTTTGTTTTTTGTAACTCATTTTTTTAAATATTTTTTGAACCTTCATTTTATAATATAAAATTGTTTTCCTTGAATCTCAGCATAAATTGATTTTAGGGAACTCAATTTTATTGCTTATGTCAAAAATAAATGCAGGTTCCTGCCCACCTGCTGCAATAAACCTCTGGGTCATGGACAAGGCCGGGGAGGAAGACTGGAATACTCGGAGGGAATAAATGGGCAAAGTCAGTCACACCTAAACTTTCTTCCTCATAACGCACATTTCATTCATACCTTTATAAACTCAGGCCTATAATACCAGCACGTTTTGGTTTTCTGCATTGTGTGTGAAATGGCTAATAAGAATATGGGATACAAAATGAATCAAAGAGTCATGGAATGGTCTCAACCCCTCACAGGATGAACTACCATCAGTTAGTCAGCTACTTATGTATATGTTTATTTGAATATATATCTCTCAATATATTTATTATATACATATTTATTTTTTCCTTTGTTATTTGGTTATCATAAAAATATTGGCTGTTTGTAAAATTTTAATTTTGTGGGTTTTTTTCTTTGTTTTTGTTGGGGGGGGGGGGGGCTTTCCCAGGAAGTCAGTAAGCAAAATAAATCAAAACTAGTTTCCACAAGTTAGCTTGTAAGTAAACTAGCTAAATGCAGCAAGGCTGTCAGGCAGGGGCTCATGTAGGTCAAACACTGCTTTAGTGCTGTAGTCTCGCCTTGGCTCCTGTTGCTCTGACATATTTGCAGAAAATAAAATGTGTGCACTTGCAAATACATTCATCATACCTGGCTAGAATAAGTAGATACATTTATCCAAACCTGAAGCATTTTAAAAACATTTGCTGAGGTCAATGTCAATTTGCTGAGGTCAAAAGGTTAAATGATTCTTGCCTAGCTGGCTTTTAACGTTGGAATTACCTCCTAATATTTCATGATTCTACTTACTCTTTCATATGTGTTGTTTTTAGAGGACCATGAGATTTGCAAAAGATGTGGCATTCAGGTACATGTCAGGTGAGCATGTCATGAAGATGTGGTCTTGTAAATGCTTCATGCACTTTTTGATTCTTCCTCAAAAATAGTAGTAGTATAGTAGTATAGTTACTGCATTTTACACTCAAGAGTAGTATATAAAATATATACAAAAAGTATTTTCTCTCAATCAATGTGACCCATTTGAAAACCGTTGTGGTGTCAGTGTGCGCACAGATCGTCTTTTCTCCTCAGGTTCCTGTTCTCATTGTTTTATGCGGGCCATTTTAGGCCAACAACAGCATTCATGAGGGGACAGAATTCTGTAACGAGCTCTAAAAAGAGAATTCAAGTTGAGAACATTCATAATCACTGAATTCAGCAATTAAAGTAAAACTCTTGTTTTAATTGACACACTGTAAGTCAAACAAGAGCTATTTGACCCGATCGGAGTCAAAAGTGAAACGCCTCACAATTAGAATTGTTCTCAGTAGATTAAAGTCAATAGAATTGTGGCATCTGGTATTCACAAAAACAGTCACATTCTAAACACCACTTTTTGCACATAATAGAAAAAAAATCAACTTGCATACAAATGCGACAGGTCTTATTATTAATGTAATTCTTTTGGTCTCACAGGGAGTAACAGAGTTGCGCTCATGGTGACCTGAGGCTGCACAGCGTGAAGACTTACACTTGCCATGGGCCCGATGCAGTGGGCATCATCACTGAGGGAATCCCGGTGCTGACTGCTCTTGATGATCTTCCCAGAGCGTGCTGCCGACTCCTGGGGGTGACATATGTCTTGAATCTCCTGTATCCACCAAAACTGTGCAAAGCTTTTGAGGCATTTCAAAGACTTCTGAAATGTTACTTATCCAGAGGGAGTGACCCCCCGCTGTCTCCTTCTGCGCCCGTGATGTCCGTGTCCGCTGCTCCCCCTCAGTACCATCTTGCTGATGATGGGTTGGTGGAGAAAAGTGGTTTGATGCCAGCCGCCAGCTTTGAGAAATTCAGAGGTACTGAGTAACTTGAAGGGTCATTTTTCCCATCTGTCTGACTCAGCCTGTGCAGATATTAAATCTTTGATTGAGGATAACCTGTTGCTTTTCTCTGACCATCCCAGCCAAACATCTGTCCTGCATCATGACGTCGACGCGGAGGGCCACAAACCCATTAAACGACACACATACAGGGTAAACCCGACTAAACAGGCCATAATGCAGAAGGAGGTGAGCTATCTGGCTGAACATGGTTGAGCTGTTCCCAGTACGAGTGCATGGAGCTCCCCCTGTGTTCTGGTTCCAAAACCCGATAACACCCCTTGTTTTTGTAACAATTACAGAAAAGTAAACTCAGTTACTAAAGCAGACTCTTTTCTTCTCCCCAGAATGGAGGATTGCATAGATGATGTAGGCTCTGCCAGATATGTGACAAAGCTGGACCTGTTAAAAGGTTATTGGCAGATTCCTTTAACACCGCGGGCTTCAGAAATAACAGCTTTTGTCACATCCGACACCTTCCTCCAGTTTACCATTATGCCATTCGGGCTGCGCAACGCTCCCACTACCTTCCAACGGTTAATGCATAACGTGTTATCTGGTGTTGAAAATTGTGAAGTTTTATTTAGATGATGTAGTTGCCCACTCCTCCACCTGGTCCGACCATCTCCACATACTGTCCCTCATCTTCAGCCGTCTTCGTGAAGCTTCTCTCACACTCAACCTTGCAAAATGTGAGTTCGGCAAAGCCACTGTTACCTTTTTAGGAAAACAGGTTGGTCAGGGGCAGGTTCGTCCGTTGGCTGAAAAAGTGCAGTCCAAGAAAGCGCTGCGCCATTTTCTTGGAATGTGTGGGTATTTTGTGGTTTCTGCCGAAACATTTCTGAAGTGGTGGCTCCTCTCACAAGCCTCGTAAGTCCCTTGAAAACATTCGTTTGGTCCCCCGCTTGCCAGGCTGCACTATTGAGAAGGAAGCTCTCGCCCTCCTGCTTTCCTTGCAGTATTTTGAGGTTTATCTCAGGTCTAGTTCACAGCCTGTCCAAGTGTACACAGATCACAACCGTTAGTAATCCTCGCAATTCAAACCAACAGCTAACGCGCTCTTACGCGTCTCTTCTCCTGCAGGATTTCAATCCGCAGATTCACCACAAGAAGGGAACAGAAAATGTGATAGCAGACGCTTTGTCTAGGTGTTCCTCAGATCCATAGGAATTCAACATTTAGGGATATGTTTAATTCTTGGGTGTGGGGGTTTTATGACTGTGGTCATATATTTTCTTGTAGTCAGTCTGCTGCGTGTGTGGGTGCCCTGTGCTCTTTTTCTTTGCTTTTATATGCAAATAGGTGTGTGCCACAGCTGCACTACCGTTGGTGGACAGGCTCTATATTCTGGACCATGATTGGTTGAAACCGGCAACCACCAGGCATAAGAGAAGCCAAGATGGCAGCCACTGGCGGGCAGCAGGCATACCTCATCTTCCTCCTCTCCCAACTGGCCACACTTCTTCTGCAGTTAAACTCTTGTGTTTTTGTAGATGGTCTTTTGTGTAGTAAAGGTGGGCTGCCAGTTTTGTTAAACTTGTTTCCTCCAGTTTATTTAGTTAGGGAGGTGAGTAGTTCGTCATTTGTTTCCTTAGTTTGCTTCGTCTAGTTCCTTATGTTCTAGACAGGATCGTTTTATTTGTTATTTTGGCCTTAGTCCACCCTGAAGCCTGAAACCAGTCGTATTTACTTTTTCCGCATCTACATGTTCATTTACTTATCTTTGTAATAAAATCATTTTTAATTACATTTAAGTAAATCCTTTTTGTGGCGACTTGGGAAAGATGGGGCCTATTCATGTTCTGGCCTAGGCACCCCTAGACTGGGCCATAACAGGAATCGATGTGACGCCCCCAAAACCAACCTCCCAGTTCACGAGCCTCAACTTCAACTTTTGGCTTAGACATTTTATTCTCATTGTCAGCACTGCCTACATGCAAGTTGATGTTTCAGTTCAAGACAGCTGTTTAATGAATCTGATGACCTTGATTTATCACCATGTTCCGTCTCAATGTCAAATCTTACCAACCATTTTAAGCACTTTCAAAGGCCAGCCTTTATACTAAGCTGCAGGTCCAAAATGTATGTCAGTTGTTATAATGATGACTTTCATGTGTGTGTTTAAAAAGATGCTAATGTAAACGTTTCTGCTTAACTGGGCTGAGGAAACAGGGGTCAGGGTAGTTTGTAGTTTTGTGTTGAAAGTTTTGCAAGGAAAATGTCTTTTCCAACATAACATGTTAAGGTGCAACATGCTTTACCAAGTTGAGGTATGAAGTTCATCTTGTTACAGTGTACTGTGTACAGTTTGAAGGGAAAGAGACAGTGACTGCTGTTGACAAATTTGCTGTTGAATAAAAGAATACAGAAACCTACTATTTCCAAGGGAAATTATTAATATGTATTATTAAGTCATTTTAATGTAAGCAAAACTTGAAACTGCTGAAAAGAAGGATTGGCTAATTCATATTGAGTTACTCCAGTCCGCCTCTGCCCTCTCCACCTCCCTTGGGGTGGCAGCGCCTGACCTTGGCTGCAGCCTGCCCCGCCCGGGCTTAGTGGCGCGGCCCCGCTGCGACGCCACACTCTCATCAGCCTCCATTGGGTCAACGGACTGCTCAAGTTTAGCGTACATACACAACAAATGTATATGTGCTGTTGTTAAATTCTGAAGTGTACCATTATTACTTTCAATCTGTAATAATTGAGATCGCTTGTGATCGTTGTATCAGGCTTTGAGTTTGTGAAATGGAATTTCGCCTTGAGCTCGGTCCCTTGGTGACAAATTAAGGCTACTTCTTCTTCTTCTTTTTTATTTCAAATATTTATTATTTTATTAATGTCTGGTGTAACCAATTTGCTTGGACCATTTTTTGTAAATTCTACTTTATTTTAGCTACATCAGGTCAACTTAATCATACTACATTTTAGCAACTTAGAAAAAACAATGAGTTCATGAAACTTAGACAAAGTGATTTGAAAATGTTGCCTCAGTTTTTTTTGAAGTAATAGTTTTTAAAGTGCACATTTGCCTGGAAAAGGACTGAATCAGGCAGTCCCCCCAATGCACAATGACTTGGTTGAACTTCTGGTGCAGCTGGGCAGTGAAGATATAAAGAAAATAAAGGGTACTGATGAATTTGAGCGAGAGGAGAACAAATCTGTATTTATATAAGCCAGATGAGGAAATCGTGCCTTCTCCAGTAGCACCTAGTTGCCAATTTGAGCAGCCTGGAGCAATGGCTGTAATGAATCTCCTGCCGTTCTAATCATAGCCGTGTCCAATGTATTGCTACGCTGCCCCAAGCATGGAGAGTTCAGGTCAGCAAAGAGTGCTAGCTGCACCCTCTCCCCCACAAAAATATTTTTAATGTTTTCTAATGATTACAATGATGCATTGGTGCTGGCGGAAGATGGAGTATGAACTTGCAGAGGGGTTAGTAAACAGCCTCATACAGACAAAGCAGTGCAGGACAAACCTCATGAGCATCCATCCATCCATTTTCTACTTCTTATCCTGTTCAGGGTGGTGGGGGTGGAGCCTATCCCAGCAGCCTTCCCCCTGGACAGGTCACCAGTCCATGGCAGGGCCAACACATAGAGACAGACAACCATTGGCTCTCCCAGCCACGCCTACGGTCAATTTAGAGTCTGGATTAACCTGGTCCCTCTTGATGTCTTTGGACTGTGGAGGAAGCTGGAGTACCAGAGAGAACCCAGCAGGAACAGGGAGAACATGGAGACTCACACAGAAAGACCCCGCGCTGCAGCCGGGGCTCCACCCACAACCTTCTTGCTGGGGGGCCACAGTGAGGACCACTGCTCCACGGTGCAGCCCTGAATAAACAACTTGTATGTCTTGACTTCACTTTATTTCACAATTTGTTGCAGCATAGCAGCAATATGTACATTTCAGACTCGCATGTCTTCGTTCATTTTTCTTCTTCAGGAGTTTTCTCAATGACTACAACTCCTGTGCTCGATACTACCACCTTGTGTTCATGCTGTAACTTTGAAACATCACATATCCCTCTTCATAAGCAAACGTGTACCAAACTACAGAGTGCAACTCTCCAACACCAAGTCGTATTCTTACTGTTTCATTAATAGTCATACAGCATGTGTTTAGAATAAACAACATAAAAATAGCCTCTTTTTTTCTCAAGAAAACTCTAACTAATATGTTCACCTTTGTGACTTCTTGTAATTAATTACTCCTGGAAGGAATTTTCCAAAAAAAAAAAATCAACATTGAATTCAGCTCCTACAAAACAAAAATAAGAGTTTAAAAATAAGAGGGAGGAATTAGTGATGGCTACCATTGTAAAACTGGGAATTGTGTACAAAAATATGATTCAAACCAAGGTGCAAAGAGGACCTTTTAGTTTATAATTTAGCTCTACTGTATGTGTGAGCTTAACTCCCAGGCCTCCTACTTCCTCAGACGTGGCCCTTTAATCAAATCAAATCGAATCAAACTTTATTCATAGAGCACCTTTCATACATACAAGAAATGCAACTAAAAGTGCTTTACATTAAAAGAAATAAAAGTAAATAAATTAACCTCCATGACCCCCCCACACACACACCCTCATTCATGCACGCACATACACACCCTTGAACACACAGTGTACTACACAAATGCATACAACCCGGGTAAACCCCCAACCCTAGCCCCCACCCCTCACTCATCTACCCTTGAGGACTATTGAAATATGGAGTGTGGCTGAGCACTGATAGACTAGTTAAGGAGACACCATCATATTGGAGCCATCCACACCGAGAACCACCCAAGTCCACGACCACAGGGCACACCGCCACTGAGGCCCGCCCGACCCGGACAGACAGGGGCCCCACCAAGGTTATACAGCCTTGGAGTAGGGCCCACCAACTATCCAGGCCAGGGGGAACCCGCAGCACGGCACCCCGCAGGCAGTCCAGACAAGGCTGTGGAGGGCTCCCATGAGGAGAACACTGGAGCTGAAAAAATAAATAAATAAGAAATATTAAAGGACTGCATAAATACATGTTAATATAAAAGAATAAGAACAATAAAGAAAATTAAAAGAAAATAAGATACCTAAATAACCAAAATAAATAATCATAAATTAAAACAAGTAACTCAGTTAAAAGCTAAGTTAAAAAGATATGTTTTGAGTTTGCCCTTAAAAGAATCAATAGATTCAACGGCCCTGAGGCCCTCTGGCAGGGTGTTCCACAGGTGTGGGCCATAATAATGGATTGAGGCTTCACCGAATGTTATAGCTCTGAACAGCTAAAAGACCAGCACCAGAGGACCTCAGGGTCCTTGAGGGCCGATAGGCTAAAAGCAGGTCAGAAAGATAAGAAGGCCCAAGGCCATCAAGACACTTAAAAACAATTAAGAGAACCTTAAAATCAATCCTGAAGCGCACAGGGAGCTAATGCAGCGATTCTAAATTCATTACTGGCGTAATGTGCTCCCGCCTTCTGGTCCTCGTCTGCACACGAGCGGCTGAATTCTGGAGCAGTTGGAGCTGAGTAATGCTCTTTTTAGGGAGACCAGAAAGCAGGGCAATGCAGTAATCTAACCTGCTAGAAATAAAAGCTTGCATTAGCACCTCTGTGCTGGCCAGAGAGAGAAAAGGGCTAACTCTGGCGATATTCTTAAGGTGATAGAAACCTATCTTTGTGATATTTCTGATGTGTGGAATAAATTCAAGCTCTGAGTCGAAAAAGGTTTTTCCACACACTGTGAAGGCTTAAAATCATTTAGTTTTGATAAAAGTTTCTCTCTCTTGCCTTCAGGACCAATAACTAAAACCTCTGTTTTGTCCTGGTTGAGCTGCAAGAAGTTCTCTGCCATCCATGATTTTATATCTAAAATACAGTTTAAGAGGGAATCAACTGGCCCTGTGTCATCAGGAGACACGGCAATGTAAAGCTGTGTGTCATCAGCGTAGCTGTGAAACCTGATGCCGTGCCTCCTGATGATGTCCCCAAGGGGAAGCATGTACAAATTAAAAAGTAATGGACCTAAAATTGAACCTTGGGGTACCCCACATTTAATTCCATGGGTTCTAGAGGAACATGTATCCAAACTTACCAAGAACTTACGATCTATGCGGTAGGAATAAAACCAGTTAAGAACAGTACCAGCGAGGCCCACCAGGTTTCTGAGTCTTTTGAACAAGATGTGGTGATCAGTGCTTAGATCCAGTAGCACCAGGACTGATAATTTCTGAGAGTCCATATTACACCTGAGATCATTGACAATCTTCACGAGGGCTGTCTCGGTACTGTGGTTACTCCTAAAACCAGATTGACATTGTTCTAAAATGTTGTTTCTGTTTAAAAAGTAATTTAACTGGATGTGGACCAGTTTTTCTACAATTTTATTTAAAAATGGAAGGTTGGATACAGGTCTGTAATTATTAAAAGTATCGGGGTCCAAATTGCTCTTCTTCAGAAGGGGCCTCACTACTGCCGTTTTGAAGGCAGCGGGGAAGACCCCTGTCTGGAGAGAGCAATTCGCAATATTTAAAAGTTCTAACTCGAAGAAGCCATAAAATTCTTTTAATAGTGATTTGGGAATGGGGTCTAAAAGGCAGGTTGTTCGATTAACTCGGGGGGGAAAACTCGACCGAGTGTTTCTGCATCAACCAGAGCAAAATGTTCCAGTGTCTCCTCAGATAAAAGCGATGGGTCAGGCCTGTTAAAAGCAACATTGTTTTGTTCTAAAAGAGTGGATCTGATGCCATTGATTTTTCCCCTGAAGTGGTCTGCAAAGTCCTCGCAGGTCATTGGTTGGGACCATGGAGGATTTCCTAAAGTCAGTGTTTGTTTAGTGAGTGATTGTGGAGAAGAGAAATTTGTGATTATTCTTGTTGTTTGTAATGAGAATTTCTTGCTTGTTTTACTGCTTTATTGTAAATTTTTAGTTTGTCCCAGAGTATTTCAAAGTGTACTGTGAGTTTAGTCTGCCTCCATTTCCTTTCTGCACCCCTGCAATTTCTTTTCAGTTGTTTGACTTCACTGTTCATCCATGGGGGTGTGGGTTTGGATGGTTATGTCTTGGTGGAAAGTGGTGCTACTGAGTCAAGGGCTGATCTCAGTTTTCTGTTAAAATTATCAACTAAAAGATCGCAGGGTGCAGGTAAAATGTCAGCAGTGCTATTGTGTAGAATTTCAGTAAAATTTACAGCCACTTCAGGAGGCAGATAGCGTCTCCTTACTGTTCTCACTGGGGCCTCCTGTTGGATAAAACTGGTGAGATTCAAAAACACGCAAAAATGGCCGGACACAGCCAAGTCGACAACAGAGGACACACCAGTGGAAAGGCCATGTGATGTGACCAGGTCCAGGGTAGGTGGTCTGTTGTTTATGATGAATGGAATGGTTGAAGGTTGTGGAGTGGAGATGGAAGCAGAAGAGGGAATGGCCTTGTGGCGTCAGTCTGTATGAGAGGGGAGATGTGTGGAGAGGTGAGAGGCTAGTGTAGTGAGTCCTTTGTTGTTGAGGTGGAAGTTGTCTCTCCAGAATAAGTCCGTGTGTTTCCAGAAGGTGTCAAAGTTATTGATAAAACCATACCCACATGCTGCACAGAAATCTGACAACCACTCATTGACACTGAACAGGTGGCTAAAAATGTCTGAGCCCCGTCTAAGAGAGGGAATTAATCCAGAAAATACACAGTTCTTTCCCAGGAACTCAACCATGTTCGCCAGCTGTTCATAATCACCACGGAGCTTTGCTGATTGTCTGCACCTGAGGTCATTCACCCCGCAGTGAATGACGACTGTGTGGGCAGACAGGTGACGATCAACAATTGTGCGGATCTGATTGTGTATAACCAGAATTTTTGCGCCAGGGAAGGAGTATGTGATGCCATTTGGGAGAGCAACAGATCTTATCATGGAGTCCCCGACGAGGATGTATTGTGGAGGTGGGAAGCGGAGAGCGGAAGCAGGGTCCGTGCAACTGGTTTCAGCAGCAACGGGTCCCAGCTGGCTGCTCTGCTGTCCCGCTGCGAAACGGACAGCCGTCCTCTTGGAACCAGTGCGGGGTGGAGGGACAGCCCTCCCAGGGAGGCCCACGGTGGAAGCAGGGACGGGAGCCAAGATGGACGTCGCAGCGGCTGCCGCCGGAGGTTCAATGGCAATGGCCCGAAGAATGGTGCCTGGAGGCCCCGCAGTGTCTGACGCGACAGGAGCCGCAGGAAGAGGCGGAGAGGTCGCTGCTGAAGCCGTGGCCGCCGTCGAGAGGCCGGCGTTGTGGAGGGGCCCAGGCATCGGAGCATCATTGGGGTGAATGGAAACATCGGATGACAGTGTGGAGAAGCTGTTTGTAAGGTTGAGAGCTGGGGGGGAGACAGTCCGTGATGTTCGGCTCCTACCTCCGAACACCACCTCTGACCAGAGGGTCCGTGAGCGGGGGGTGGAGGAGGAGGATGGCTGGTGGCAGGATGAGGCAGGGTCCCACAGGATTGTGTCTGCTGCTGATGGTGAGTTCAGGGCATGTATCATTTCCTACTGTGTGGTTGCCATGGCTACGTAGTCAGTTAGGAGCAGGTTTTTGTGTTTGAGCTCGTCTACGAGCTGCTTAATCTGCGCCCGAAGTTTCAAAATGTTCGTTTGGGACTTTTGACAGTTCTGGCAGGGTATAGCTGCTTTAGCGCTGCTGAAGTTAGTGCTAATGCTAGCACTGGCGCACAGCATTTTAGGACGGCAGCTTTCAGCGGTGGTCAGAGCAGTAAACAGATTGTTTTACAGAAACATGACGGCTGCTGGCCTGGCAGGTGGTTGGGGCCTGGCCTGCTGGAGGCTGGCTGTGTGGCTCCGAGGCTGGCTGGTGCTCCTGTTACAGTCGTCCGTCTAGACCAGGGGTGGGCAATCATGTGCTGGTCTAGAACAACGGCATCAAGTAAATGTTGACTTGTCGTCTATCAGCAGCAGAAGTGCAAAGTGCCAAACACTGAGGCTGTGTCAGTTGTGTCCTCCATAGTGACGATGAAAGATCTTAAACAGCAACAGAATTTTAGCACAGTATGAGGAAAGCGTTTGTTTTTAATGCACCAAACTACACTGATTTAGCAGGTTCACAGTCACATGAAATAGGTGTGTGTTTACAGCCATTGTTCCACATAAATCAGATCTGGCAATGAAATGCCTTACATATATTTAACATGAATCACTCTCATACACACATTGATTGCAAAAGTATCAGAGTATTTATTTAAAAAAAAAAAACAATAAAATAAACAAATGAAAGTAATAATGTATTAGCCAGGATTTTCTAACTCAGTCCATGGTACCACGTTCATTGGCACGCTGTTGGAGCTCATAACCCTCAGTTGAAGAATAGTTTGTAGTCAGAAAGATGGTGGTAACACTCCATTCAAACCTTCCATACACAGCGAGCAGGAGGAATTGGAATTAAAGCTGCAAGCAGCGTTGTTAGGGCCTGAGCGGCCGCGTCCTTGACACCGGCCCGAATCCAACGGTGTAAATGGCAAATCCCTAGGCCTTGTAGTTTAGGAGATACGAGCCTCAGTGCGCTGCACAGTGTGACTGCAGAGCTGAGAGCAGAGCTGAGAGCCGGCCCTTTAAGAGCCCCTCCCTTCTCTGCTCGCTCTCTGCCATCTCTGTCAGAGCTGAGAGCAGAGCTGAGAGCAGAGCTGCCAGCTGGCCCTTTAAGAACCCCTCCCCCGCTCCACTTTCTTTGATCTGTGCTAGAGTGGAGAGAGTGGAGGATTAAGAGAAATGTAGTGTGTAAAAGCTGAATAACTCGGCCTACGTTGGTCAAAAGTAACACAAAATACCATATTTTTGTAGGGATTTTTGTCAGGAATACAGTGATATGTTTTTAAAAGCTGTGCGATGTATGGTATAGACGTGAGAAGCATTTGTTCGAGAGTATGTACCATGAGAGGACACGGCCTCCCCATTGACTTCCATTGTAAGCGTGAAACGTGTCTCCCCGAATTTGACGGCTTACAAAATCCGAACCGAGCGCGTAGTATATTATTCTTACTGAACTTTTAATCAGCACAGTTGGGAGAGTAATGTGTGAAAGTCTGGAAGCCCTGGCATTTACGGTTTAGGAGGAGATAGATTTTGTTCGGGGAGTAAAAAAAGTCCTGATTTTGACAGTTTTGTCCAATTTGTGGACATTCTGTTGGAGATAGGTGAGGGGTCAGAGTGTAAGAATTGTTCGTCTTGATGAGACGAGTCCAAAGGTGTTGGTCCCATGCTTGTGGGAGTTTTGTGTGAGGAGTTATAGCGCGCGAAATTAAAAAAAATTATCTTTTTTTTGTGTGGCTCCCTAGGTGGCGCTATAGACTTTTGCGGCGTTTTTGTTTTTGATTAGTGAATGTTGAGACATACCGAACGATTGTGCCGAATTTCAGCGAATTTCATGCATGTTCAGGGGCTCAAATTAGATTATGCGCGTTATGGGCATATAGCGCGCACTCATTGAGAGCAAGAACAGTATAATACCAGGTTTTGAATGGGTGTGTATGTGAAAACTGGCTCCGGGCCGTCTGGCCCAGTTGCCTAATGGGTGTTGGGGGGGCTGGGACACTGTTTAGTGTGTGTTTTTAGTGTTTTTAGTGCTGCTAATGTGTTGCTCTGCCGAGCAAACATAATAGGGTCTTCGCCAGAAGTACCTTCTGGCTCAGGCCCTAATAACTCGGCTCGGCAGAAAGTCCCTGACAGCTGCAAGTCCTGAGCACCTCTATTGCAGCAGCATGAGTGACGATGTCACACTAACATTGAAAGTCAAAATATCAAATGAATAAATTGATGAACAACCATGTGTATAATTTTAGCATCCACAACATCTGTACTCAGAAACTTGTAAATAATCCCAGGTTTCTTACATGCAGCCCAACACAGGTCTCCTCTGCTCCTCTGACTGTGTGTTCACACCGGACGCGAACGCGAATTTCGCGTCGCGTCGCGTCATTCGCGCGAATTTGACACCAGATCATTTTAGTGTCCATTTGTGTCATTCGCACCAATACGCAAATTCGCCCAACTGCCCGAGTAGCGAGTATTTCTGGCAACATTTCCTTCCGCCATTTCACCATGAATATTCACAGAACTGTTGTGTTCTGGGATGCAAGCAAAATGCAAGTTTTACCAACTGAGTAAGGTTCAAGAGCACTCTTCGAATGTGATTTTACATAAGAACAAACAAATACAGTACAATAGTGTTGATGAATGTCACAAATGTTCTTCAATTTATCAGTAAGAAAGAAAATAAGAGTGGCAGCAGCAAAAATGCCCACAGAAATGGAGACTGCAATAATGACAACAGAGGTGGCTTTAATGCAATTAAATGCAATTCATGGAAGGAGAGAAGCGGGTCTCTGGCTCAGGTGGCCTGGCTTGGACCATCCGATCATCCGGTGATTTAGCAGGAATACGAGCTGAGCTTGATGTTGTAGCTTACTTACCTTAACTCTCTAATTTGTCTGCATTCACAATTGGAGATCAAATCAATGCATGTGCATGTTTCATGTATGGGGCCCAAAGAGGCGACAGCAAAGTAAATGCCAACATTCAATAGTTATAAAGTTAGTTTTTATGTAATGATCATTATAATAGTTATATCTCCCTCTAAAATGATCCATAACTAGCATTTCCTGCATCTCTGATGCCACTTCGCTGAACTACAGTATGTTGTTTTTCTGATGAGAATCATTCAAGCCTGAATTCACTAAACTTGAATTATTCGCTTAAAAAAATCTGTTAAAAACCATGGAATCAATATTACATTTAAGGTAAATGTTAAAGATGTCTAACTGTGGTTGAGATCAGACGCCAAAAGAAAATAAAGGTATATTTTTAGGTTGAACACTGGACAAGGACCAGAGGGACGTGTCGGCTTTGATCCTGAATGGCATGACGTCAACGGGGCAGATCATCACACAAAAAGAACAAAAGAGACAATGTAGTAAATATTCATTAGCAGACATTTTCCTTACAGCTTCAAGTAGGATATATATCAAAACACAGGAGATCTGATGTATGTTTGAAGGCCTCTGCCTACAACAGCATGAAGGACTGGACACCGTGTAAATGTATTATTTGTGCCCAAAATAATATTAATTCAAGACTCGACAGCCGTGTATCTCCATAGACACACAGCATTTTACCTTCATAGTCTGCAGGTGTCAATTAAACATCATGGCCTGATGTTGAAACTAATTGAATCTAATGATAATATTTTTATTTAATACTTTTTAAGTAGACATTTTATAAAATATAAAGAGCTTTATATGCACAAAAAAAAAGAAATAACTGTTCAAAAAACTGTTACCTGTAATGTGATGTAGTAAAAATCCCCAAACAACTCAAATTCTAAATTGAATACTGATATGATAATTTAATTCACATTCATTGTCAAGGTTCCGGTAGTCACCATGTGGTTAAGGTTGATATGTTTCTTAAAAGTTCAGGCAGGTTTGGAAAAGAAACAGCCCAGTGATGAGAATCTCTGCTCTGGGAAACCAGTGATAGTGAAAGGTGTCGTTGCAAAACTGAAACTGTGACTTACCTGCTGAAATCCTCATGATGTTTTGCCTTTATTGGTAAGGGCTGTCTTAAAACTTACATTGCTCATCATAACAGCAGCATAAGATTACAGGCAAATCCAGTGGCAATACATTATAAAGCTTGTATTCTTTTGCATGACCGACAAATTATGATTCATTACAAAAAAAAACTGATATGTAGATGTCATGGTATAGAGAAATGGCTTTAAGATAGCGATTAGAATCCAAACTAATTTAATATGTTATTAACTGATCAAGACAATTTTTTTCCTCAGACATTCTTGTCACACCGCGGTGAGGTGGTGGTTGTCTTGTCACTTCCTGTCTTATTGTGAAATATTGACTCTCCTCTCGTTTCAGGTCAATTGCCCTTCCTCCTGTGCCAGTCTGATTGTCTGCCCCGCCCTGATTGTTTCCACCTGTGTCCCCTTACCTTGTGTTTAAATAGTCTTTGTCTCCACTTGTCCACTGCCAGTGGGTTTTGTCCTCGTGCGTTCACCCAAGTCAGAGATTCAAAGCCCTGTCCACAGCCTTGATCAAGTTACGCAGCCTGGTGTTTTCTGTTCGCATCCCTCTGAGAGAGTTTTTTGGTTGTAAGTTTTATACCTTAATCCAGGGTTAGTAGTTTCATTCACAGCCCTTTTTTCTTTCCTTGGGGTGATTTTTAGTTTAACTTTCATAGTCCTAGGCCTCCAGTTTTCAGGAGTGCTTTTGAGTTTCCTTCATTCTGTCTTTTTTTCCTCCACAGTTGGAGTGATTTTCATTTATTGATATTTGATAGCTTTTTGTGTTTTCCTCCTTGATCGGAGCGATTTTTCATTTTGTATCTGTTTCATAACTCTGAGTAGATTAATTTAATTTTCAAAGCCCTTTCATTTCTCTGCTCAGAGCATCATACAATAAAATCCCTTGCTGTGAACCCTGCATCTGTGTCGTGTGTCTGATCCTGGTCCTGTCAGTTCTATTAGCATCATTACTCACTGAATTAAATAGCTGTAATTTCATTTTCCTTGTGATCAAACACTTGAAATACCTCAACTCATGCTTTTAAATATATCAAGCCTCAGTGTATGTGTTAAAAATGCAAAAACCCAGACCTTGTAATTACATTTTTATGCCAATCACAGTTTCACCCAGCTACCAAGTCCCTTTGTCTTTAAGATAAATGTTAATTCCCACTGTTTACTTCAGGTGTCAGACACATCCGGGGGGGGGGGGGGGGGGGTCGGTATCAACACTACTGCAGACAGAATGGAGAGAAGACTGAAGGTGCCGGCCCCCGCAGCAGACAAAGGATGTCAAAGTCACCAAGTTCCTCAAGTATAAATGTTCATGTCTCCCCATACTGAATGTCTTTTCTTCACCTAACCGCTCGCGTGTTCTGACCTTTTCTTTGCAAAGAAAATAAAACTTGTTGGCTGGCAGAGGTCTCTATTTCCTCATTCACCAGCAGTGAGCATAAAAATTTCCACGACACAGGATAACTGAAATGTCCAGAATGATACTTCATACTACCTGTTTAAAACCTACCAGGAACAATTTGTCACCAAGTTAGAGGCTCAGATTTCACAGACCAAATCAGCAGGGAGCAGCATATGATCAGAAAGTTTGGATGTCAAATTTGGAGGTTTTCAGCTGAAGATTTAATGCCAGCACATGTATGATCACATCTTTGGTGACTGCATAAATGGAAATCACTGTGGTAGAAATGTGCTTCTTTGGTAAAGCTCCTGGTCTGGACCACAGCGCTAAATATGGAAGGCACTGGTGATTATGTATTATCCCAATTTCCCCTCTGCTGCTGGGGTTAGAGCTCCAGAGAGAGGTTGACTCCGTCACTATAGACGCAGCCCTACACCCACAGGTATGGCTTGTGTCCCTTCACACCTAATCGACAAGCTTCAAAGCGAGATGGAGCAGAGCTGCATCAGCCTGAGGGAAAAGGTGGTATTACAAGACAAGACACACCACCCGTTAAGGTTAAGATTATCCACTTAAAAATGTTTGTTTTTCAATTTACAAGTAATTAATGTGAAATATTCTACAAAAAAGTTGTCATTTTGTTTTTAAAGTTCCATCACTGTGTTGGTAACATTGAAAGTACTGACTTCTTTAACCACTATGGCACTCAGTGACCAACATTACAGAAGAAATGAAACTGAAAAGCAAGTCAACTCAAGAGGCGATGAGAACAGCAAAAACAGGCTGATAATTCATTCAAGGAGACAGACCAGGACAAATGACTTTTTAAAGTCAGGCCATCCACTGAAACTTCTCTCTGCTTCTCTGTTGTAAGTTTGCCCTTTCACTTATTCAGGACCACACATACAGGCACTGAACATGCTCACCCTCCGCTGCACTGAGCAATGATATCATTGGAACATTAATTCCATTTGTGATGTTATTAAACACTGACAGTTCTGGTCTCGACGTGCAGAGTTCTGAGGGCTGGTTGGATGCGGTGGAGCAGTGCAGAGATGAATAAATGGCTTCAAGAAAGTCTGCAAAGATCGCAAAATCAACTTTTACCTCACTCCCCTTCAGTTTGTATAGAAGTGCTTCAGTACATATGAACCATGAAAATCTATTTGATTGTTTTGGATAAAAGAAAGTAATCCTGTTCCTTTCTAATCGCCAGTGTTGTTTATCATCATGTTCATACTTCTTAACCACTTCTAATGATGGAAAGAACGAGTCGCTACGTGTTTGAAGTTTTATGACGATGGTAGAAAAGTGTTGGCTCCTCCTTTACTGAATGATCAAAGTGATACAAAGCACAGTTTTCCTCATCAAACCCGTGCGAGCATCACTGCGTCATCAGCTTGCACCACTGCTAGCACTCTGAAAGATTTCCTCTCTGTTTCTAATGCATGTCTGCAATTCTAACTTCCTAAACAATGCAAGCTAAACATATGACTAAATTCAACACTGCACAATCACTAAATGCAATAACTACAATAATCAGTTGGCTTAAATATAAATTTAAATAACAATATGGAAAATGGCACTAACAGGACCTCAAGATGGAGGTCAAGCGGTGTACAGCTGCCCCCCGGAGGAGTGTGGGCCAGACAGGTGGGGGTCAGGGAGAGGGGCGGAATATGAGCAGCGGGTGGTGGCAGTCATGGGCAGCACCTCTGTGGGGGGGATTACCGCCACCACCCACGCTGACTCCAAGAGCCTGGAGGGTCAGTGGCAACTCCATTTCTTACGCAACATTTCCACCTGCTTTGCCACCGATATAAAGGCAATAAATACACAGAATCAGACATTTAAATAAACCAATATGTTTAACAGAAACTGATCTGTCAGCCGTGCCGCCGATGTGCAGCACCCTGCCGGCTCCCGTGCCAGCCCGTCCACAGGCTCAGAGTCATCCGCCAGGACCAGCGTCATTCGGGCCAGCCCGTCCCCCGGCCCCAGCACCAGGCCGACAAGCGGTGGATGGTCCTCCAGCCCACCCAGACCCAGCAGTGCATCCTCCGGCCCACATGGATCCAGTGGGAGGGTCCTCACACAGGCGGTCCTGCAGTCAGGAGGACATTATTAGGGGAATAACGGGGATAAACGAGCGGTTTGACCGCCTGATAAATGTTCTGGAACATTTAGTGGACAAAATAAATTAATCTGGCTTCATGAATCGTGTAGTAGCTTCTTACCCATTCACACTGTGGAAATGAAATTCTGGCGTGCGAGGACGGCTGCCTGGCCGGGATCAGCGTCCATCCCTCCAGCCTCTGCGTATGGATGATCCGCACATTGATGGAGTGGAAACCCTTACGATGAACGTAAGCGTGTTCCTCATGGGACAGCGCTTTGATGGCAACATGAGTGCAGTCATTAGAGAATTAGACATTAGAGAATCCGGCTATTGCTGCAAATTGCGCTTTAATACTGACCTGTTCAACCGCACCGTAAGGGAATTTAATGTACCTGCGGGAGAGGTGGATGATCAGGTCCACCACCCAGGGCCTGGCCCAGCTGAGGGTCCACTGACTCACCCCGGAACGGTCCACCATCTCCCGCTGGAAGGCTTTTTCGTGCCCGATGTATGTGCGGTTATCAAATAATGTCAGTCACCAAACACTGCCACAGGGTGTCGCCAAAAGACCAAAGTGCAGTTAACCAAGAATCGGCTTTTTGCAAATTTCTACGGCATCTCCAGAGTTGGTGTGAAACAACGCAAGAATCAACAAACTTTTCGCGTTGATACATCTGGACGTGAGGGTCGATCCCGGTGTACGCAAGTTTTTCTTGCGTAAACCGTGTTGATACATACTCATATGTAACATAGTTAAAACAGAATTTTAATTAATGTGTTAAATCCCGCTAAATGGGACAACAGTGCCATCTGCTGTTCGTATCGGTGCCTGCAGTTATAGTTCGCTACGGATCATGGGTAATTCTCAGAGCGGTGGATGAATCCCATGAAGGTAACACGTCTATAAATGTCGGTGGGCAAAATAACATAATAAACCTTTTTTATAAGAGCATTTAAGCGCCTTAACTGTCCGTATTTTGTTTGTTGTCAATATTGCTGTGTGTATTGAGTTGACTACGGGGTTTCAGGTGTTTTTAATGTTGCTAGGAGGGAAGTTTATTTGTTCAGTGCATCGCTAGCTAAAACAATGTGTGCTGTGTTGCAGAGAGCGTGTGCACTGTGTCCACCGACGATGCTTTTGCATTTTATGTTTTAACTGCAGATGAATAAACCCTGGACTGTGATCACCCAGATCAGCTGTAAGAAGTTCATTCAAAAGAAAAGAAGATGCACAACGCAGAGGTTACATATACGTACGCAACTTTTGCGATTCTTGTGACCGCATTTTTTTAGTATGAGATCCACGCAAGTATTGATACATGAGGCCCCTGGTCTCTTCTACTAGTTCTCGTCAACACGCGGGCAGCAGCATTTTGGACCAGCTGGAGAGTCTTTAGGGACCTACTGGTCCAGCCTGATAGGAGGGAATTGTAGTAATCCAGCCTGGAAGTGACAAAGGTATGGACTAGTTTTTCTGCATCTTTTTGAGACAGGATGTGTCTGATCTTAGCAATGTTTCGTAAATGAAAGAAAGCAGTCCTAGAAATTTGCTTAATGTGGGCATTAAAGGACAGATCCTGATCAAAGAGAACTCCTAGGTTCCTTACGGTCGTGCTGGGGGCCAAGGTAACACCTCCCAGGGTACCTATCTCATTAGATAGGGTGTCTCTAAGATGTTTTGGGCCCAGCACAATAACTTCAGTTTTATCAGAGTTTAGTAAAAGGAAACGATGAGTCATCCATGTTGTTATTTCCTTTAGACAGGCCTCCAGTTTTGTCAGCTGATTTGGGTGCATTGATAAGTACGGCTGTGTGTCGTCTGAATGACAGTGAAAATTAATCTAGTGTTTCCTTATCATGTGACTGAGAGGAAGCAGGTATAGTATGAAGAGGACTGGTCCAAGCACAGACCCTTGTGGAACACCATAACTGACTGCAGTGGTTTCAGAGGGGTTATCATTCGTGAGTGAGTCTAGGAGAGATATAAATGCAGCACCCAGACTGTCGTTATCAACATCCACATGAATATTGAAGTCACCTACAATAATGACTTTATCTGATTTGAGAACTAAACTGATATAAACTCTGAGAATTCAGATAAGAATTCAGAGTAAGGACCAGGAGGGCGGTACACAATAATAAATAAGAGCGGCTGTATTGTTTTCCTGGCTGGATGAGACAAACTAAAAATCAGGCTTTCAGATGAATTGACGCTTATTTTAGGTTTGGGATTTATTACTGAACTTTTGTCAACAATGGCAGCAACTCCACCTCCTCGGCCAGAGCCTCAAGGAATGTGAGTGTTAATGTGACTGGGAGGAGTGGATTCATTTAGACTAACATACTCATCATCACACAGCCAGGTTTCAGTGAGACAGAGCAGGTCAAGACAATTGTCAGATATCAATTCATTTACTAATTCAGTTTTTTGCATCTGAGATCTGATATTTAATCGTCCACATCTAATTTTAATGTTGAAGTAATTCAGTGATTGTGTTAATTTTGATGAGTTTTTCTGATTGACTCCTCTACAAGTAGAATTGGAGTGAATAAACTGACGTGGTCGGCGCACAGATACAGTCTCTATAGGGGGTTGGATGTGTAACTGTCCTAATGAACGCGCAGAGAAGCGTGCAAGATGATAGCTCTGCCTCCTGGTCTGCCGATCCAACGCTACAAATAAACTACATTTAACGCACACGAGCAGGAGGGAGAAGCCATTGTTAGCTTAAAGTGGAGAGCTTACAAGGCAGAGTGTTGCTACAAGACAGATGGTCCTTTAAACTTCAGCCAAATAAAGTATTTAGGTATGTAGTTTTGGCAGGTAATTAGTCAATGAAATAAGGAATTAGCAGGTATGATCACACTTGACTAGCGCAACGAAGCAATGCACTACGTTCAGCAACACACACAAACAGGAAGTGAGGTCACATGCTTACCACAACGCAGGTAGAGGGAGGGAGCAATGCTTCTGAGGTTTATTACAGATTTGAATTGTAAGTATGAGAGACCTGATGTCAACAGGGACATTTTTTGTTGCTGGTGCACAGTTAGTGCCATAGACAAAAAAGGAATATGATGGAAGACAGATGAATTTACCTTGTGTCAATAAGCTTGATGATCACAGTGTGAACTTAACTCTAAACTGTAGAAAGCCCCGGAAACAGGCTGATAAGTTGCTTAAGTCTTCTTTTGCTCTGGCAGTGATTTGGTCTCATTCAGGCTGTAGCTCGAGTGGTCATCTAGCAACCGAAGGGTCCCTGGTTTGATCCTCACTTCCCCCGGTGACCATTGTTGCTGATGGCCCTGCGATGGGCTGGCGACCTGTCCAAGGTGAACCCTGCCTCTCGCCCAATGTCAGCTGGGATAGGCTCCCAATGAGTTAGTGGTATCGAAAAGGGTTGGCTGGATACGGCAAATCAATGTATGTTATTATAAAGATGATATAGTGTAATACAGACATAAAATTACAAACATAAAAAATACACGTAACACTAAAACAACCCTCCCTCCCTGCTTCCATTTGAAAAGCCTTGAGGTGCTTTTGGACTAAGGTGAAGTGATGAGCATCTGCTGCCACATCTTGTAGAAGGTATTACAGTATTCCTATTTGAGTGTTTTTCCCCAAATAGCGACGGTTTAGAAAGCTTTTCTCATGCAACTGATGTACTTGTTGGCATAAGTGACAGTCAGAAAAAGCCCCACATATATAAAGTAAGGTATACCCTCCCACAGAATACTAAATGTATATTTGCACATTCAAAGCATGATCCTATGGCCTGCTGGTGCTGGTCTATTTTCTAAAAGGAACAGCAGAAAAGCTCAGATTTAAGTGCCACTCTCAAGACAAACCTCTTTGATCCATCACAGATTTCTTTAAAAATAGCTGAATGTTTTTGGCATTGCGGATTCTCTCTGAGTCTCTTGGGACTCAATCTTAAACTGAGCTCACCTCAACAGTGATTCCATTCTTTGAACTCCCCATGGAGTGTCTTCGGGCAGCCTCTGATCTGCGTAGTTACTGCATGTATTAATAAATCCAACCGAGTGACTCAACAGACAGTCAGGACACTCAGTCCCTGACAGCGTAGAGTGATACGCTCCCCTCCAGGACTTGACCGCAACTTGACTCCAACTGCTCTTGTTCTTGGTTCAGGAGCGGAAAGCTGCTCAGCAGGGGAGTGAGAGGCTAATTGTTGAGAGAGACACTGAAGGAGCCAAACTGAATGAACTCTAATTATTCAGGCTAATTCTCACAGCTATAAAATCCATTAACCTCTAATCGTTCAGTTCATCACACACTTGTCAGGAGGAGGTAACCAGAGCAGAGAAAAGAGCCAGTTGGATACATCTATACCGTGTAGGTATGTGAGGGGAAGCAAAGCATCACGGTGGAAGGAAATTCTGAAAGTGTGAACAACCTCATTACAACTCCAATCCAAAATCAAGATGCATAATGATAAAATGTGCTGATATTCAAAGCAGATTAAACTCAGCCACAAGTATGAATAATTTTCTAAATATTCATTTATTTTTGGAGTCACATAAGGTTCTCAGTCATCATTAATTTAATCTATGCAGTGTTCCAACCTTCTTAATATTCAAATTAAATTATAAAATACAACCAATATAGGAAGAAAGACAAGATGAAAGGAAGGGGTATTTCGTATGTTTTTATTTTTGAAAAGAAAGTATTAATAAGAATATGTAAGAAGAAAAGCAACAGCTGATTCAAACAAAATAATGCAGTTTTTTGGAAGTATACTTCTCATCACTGTTGGGAAATCAGGATCCAAATGCAGAAAATGGTGAAGAGGCAGGAAATATGGAACTAAAATTTTAACCCTTACAAAACCAAAGATCACGCCAGTATGATTGGATCATGTGACATATTCAAATAATCACAAAAAAAAATAGCAGGTCACCTAGAGGGCTGCTTTCAACTTCACTCGAAGCAGATTTGAAACCCCCCAAGATTTTGTTCAACATTAACAGACCATATAAAATTGGAGAGTTGATTGCACAAAAATATTTATCAGAGCAAAAAGTGGGCAGGCATTGCATTTCTTTTGATATATTAATCTTTTTTGTCATTTCACAAAATGTAAAGAAGAATCAGCTGATTCGACTGTATGTGATGAATACACATATCCATAGACCAGAGAGGTCTGATGTGGATTGAGGGGAGGCACCAAAATCGTCGAACTGAAAGTCATCAGTGGAGTTAGTAGTTGGGCCTCGTGACGAGAAGACGAGACGAGAAGGTTTTACGAGGAAGAAGAAACAGTGTTGAGAGAGAAGAAGACAGAAGAACAAGATAGAGTGTTACATATAATGCTATGTATTTAGACAAGTTAATGTGTACTGACGTTCAGGGGTGAAATAATAAATACAGAGATGGGTAAATGTTTCACCTGCATCCGAACATGAATGAGTAAACTCACATACTCATTTCAAAGAGATGGATACACTGATTTTCCCAGTGTTCATTTGGGTTATGTTTTCTTTAAATGTTTATTTTTATGTTATCTTTTGCCTCTTGTAATATTATTTGTAAATTTTCTTTTGTCATCTGAGTATTCAGGTTGGTCTTGAATTTAAGACCCTCTACACGGAGGCCTACCCAGAGAGGACGTAGTAGGTGGAGTCAGATGAGATCCAGATCACCACAGGATCAGCCACACCGTTGCCTGGAGCCCTGGAGAACAGGGATCACATGACACTGCCCCACAAACTAGCCAACCGATGCCATGTAGAACACCTAGAGCCCAGGTGGACACCCATGCAGCCTTGCTCCAGCTACCCCCCCCCCCCCCCCCCACACACACACACACAGTGCTAAGGCTCTGCAGAAACAAACAAGTACGCAGCAAATCACAAAGAAATGGGGAAGAAGTACAAATGGGCTGATTTTGAAGTGCAGGGCACGACAAGTTCCTTGGACTCCTCACATACATATTAAAAATGTCACTCCTGTTTCTTGCTAGCGTGAGATTCAGGGCACTGCTTCAGAACACCCACTCCAGTGACCCAAAAAAAATGATGAGAAGAAGGTAACACGAGCATATGACAAGTTGTTCAGGATAACACCCCTCATCAACAACACCCTCAGTGGCTGCCATGCTCATTATCACCCAAGGAAGAATTGGATGTTGATGAGAGAATAGTTGGCACCAAGGCAAAAACTGACATGAACCAGTTCATGTAGGATAAAACCATGAGGTAGGGTATCAAGCTGTTTGTGTTTGCTAACTCATACAACAGCTACACGATAAATTTCATATTTATGTGGGAAAACACACACACACACACACACACACACAGTGTATGAGCTCTTGTATGGTGTTGTGATACACCTGATTTTAGCCATCATACCTTGGCACTGGCTTCTGTGTTTACATGGACAATTTTTACACAAACCCCCATTTTTCCTCAATTTGGCAAACATGAAGTTTGGATCCAAGTCCAGTGGACGAAAGGGTTGCTTCCCTGCGCCTTCGAGTCGGGGAACGGGTCCTGACGGTGGTCTGCCGCCGAACACCAGTTCAGAGTACCCACCCTTTTTGGAGTCCTTGGGAAGGGTACTGGATGATGCCAGGGCTGGGGACTCCATTGTCCTACTGGGAGACTTCAACGCTCACGTGGGCAATGACAGCATGACCTGGAGGGGTGTGATTGGGAGGAACGGCAGGCCCGACCTGAACCCGAGTGGTGTGCAGTTATTGGACTATTGTGCAAGTCACAGTTTGGCCATAACGAACACCATGTTTGAACATAAGGATGCCCACCGGTGTACATGGCAACAGGACATCCTAGGTCGCAGGTCTATGATCGATTTTATAGTCGTATCATTTGACCTGCGACCGCATGTTCTGGACACTCGGGTGAAGAGAGGAGCTGAGCTGTCAACTGATCACCATCTGGTGGTGAGTTGGATCAGATGGCAGGGGAAGACGCCGCACAGACCCGGCAGGCCCAAACGAATAGTGAGGGTTTGTTGGGAACGCCTGGCAGAAGAACCAGTCAGAACGATCTATAATTCCCACCTCCCAGGGGCAGTGAGTGACATTGAGTCTGAATGGGCCATGTTCCGCTCTGCCATTGTCGAGGCGGCTGCCGTGAGCTGTGGCCGCAAGGCTGCTGGGGCCGGCCGCGGCGGTAATCCCCGAAACCGCTGGTGGACACCAGAGGTGAGGGGAGCGGTCAGGCTGAAGAAAGAGGCTTACAGGGCATGGCTGGCCTGTGGGTCTCCAGAGGCAGCCGACCGGTACCGGCAGGCCAAACGGTGTGCAGCTGTGGCAGTCGCCAAGGCAAAAACTCGGGCGTGGGAGGAGTTCAGTGAGGCCATGGAGAACGACTATCGGTCGGCTCCGAAAAGGTTCTGGCAAACCGTCCGTCGCCTCAGGGGGGGAAGGTGGCAACTTGCCCACACTGTTTACAGTGCTTGGGGGGGGGGGGGGGGTCGTCCAATCTCCGGGGCAGAAGTCGCAGAGGCAGTTAAACAGCTCCGCGGTGACAGAGCCCCGGGGGTGGATGAGATCCGCCCTGGGTATCTCAAGGCTCTGGATGTAGTGGGGCTGTCTTGGCTGACACGTCTCTGCAACATTGCGTGGACATCGGGGGAAGTGCCTTTGGAGTGGCAGACTGGGGTGGTGGTCCCCGTTTTTAAGAAAGAGGACCAGAGGGTGTGTTCCAACTATCGGGGGAATCACACTTCTCAGCCTCCCTGGTAAGGTCTATGCCAGGGTACTGGAGAGGAGGGTCAGGGCGATAGTCGAACCTCAGATCGAGCAGGAACAGTGTGGTTATCATCCTGGCCGTGGAACCGTGGATCAGCTCTTCACCCTTGCTAGGGTGCTGGAGGAGGCATGGGAGTTTGCCCAACCAGTCCACATGTGCTTTGTGGACTTGGAGAAGGCTTACGACCGTGTTCCCAGGAGCATACTGTGGGGGTACTCCGGGAGTATGGGGTGGATGGCCCTTTACAAAGGGCCATTCGGTCATTCTACCGGAGGAGTGAGAGTCTGGTCCGCGTGGCCGGTAGTAAGTCGGACTTGTTCCCAGTGAGGGTTGGACTCCGTCAAGGCTGCCCTTTGTCACCGGTTCTGTTCATAACTTTTATGGACAGAATTTCTAGGCGCAGCCGAGTGGTGGAGGGGGTCGAGTTTGGTGGCGAGAGGATGTCGTCTTTGCTGTTTGCAGATGACGTAGTCCTCTTAGCGCCATCGGGCCACGACCTCTTGCTGGGAGAGTTTGCAGCCGAATGTGAAGCGGCTGGGATGAGTATTAGCACCTCCAAGTTTGAGGCCATGGTCCTCAGCCGGAAAAAGGGTGGTTTGCCCACTCCGGGTCGGGGGGGAGGTCTTACCTCAGGTGGAGGAGTTTAAGTATCTCGGGGTCTTGTTCACGAGTGAGAGTAAGATGGAGCGTGAGATTGACAGGCGGATTGGGGCAGCATCCGCAGTCTTGCAGGTTTTAAACCAGTCTGTTGTGGTGAAGAGGGAGCTTAGCCAAAAGGCGAGGCTCTTGATTTACCGGTCAATCTACGTTCCAACCCTCAGCTGTGGCCATGAGCTTTGGGTAATGACCGAAAGAACAAGATCGCGAATACAAGCGGCAGAAATGAGTTTCCTCCGCAGGGTGGCTGGGCTCTCCCTTAGAGATCGGGTGAGAAGCTCAGTCATTCAGGAGGGACTCAGAGTAGAGCCGCTGCTCCTCCATGTCGAGAGGAGCCAGTTGAGGTGGTTCGGGCATCTGGTGAGGATGCCTCCTGGACGCCTCCCTCTGGAGGTTTTCCAGGCATGTCCAATTGGGAGGAGGCCTCGAGGCCGACCCAGGACACGGTGGAGGGATTATATCTCTCGGCTGGCCTGGACACGACTCGGGATCCTCCTGGAAGAGCTGGTTGAAGTGGCTGGGGAGAGGGCAGTCTGGGCTTCCTTGCTGAGACTGCTTTGTAAAATGGACTGACACACAGGAGGTGTCCATATGTTCCAGAGTCCATCCATCAGTTTCTAGGGAGATGGTCAATAAGGGGGGTGAAGGACATCTCCTGCTCCACGCCAATCATTGCCTACAACAATAATGTGGCTGGGGTTGACTTGCTCAACCAGCTGCACCAGTACTATTCTACCCACCGCAGAGCCACATACTGGTGCTACACCCTCTTTTTGCACCTCGTGAACATTGCCAGCACAAATGTCCACATTCTGCACTGTGACAACATTGCCTCAAATCAGGTCAAGCTCATTCCCCACAGGGAATCCCAAATTGAACTGATGTCCCTGTGTGGGGTGGACAGCATAGGGGTGCCCAAGCAGAGGAGTGCTGACCACATTCCTATTGTCATTGCCATGGTAACAGATCCCAGCTTCAGAGCTACACAAGTCCACAGGACTTTCCAGTGCTGCTACCAGGTGGGCAGAAAATGGAAATCTCACCCCCTGGAAGTGCCAACACTGCGATGTGGCTTGGTGTCTCATTGTGGATCGAAACTGCTTTGCAGAGTGGCAAAAAAAACAAACAAAACACAAACTGTACCCTCTTGTAGATACACTGTAAACCCCAATAAGTTCAGAATACTCAAAACTTTTGTGGAAACTGATTACCTCGAAGTTTTTGAGTAAATGATTTAATAAGTTTAAGTTTTCAACCACTTAAAAAATTAAAATTATTACATTCAAACATTGCTTGTAATTTTTTTAAATTTTTTTTACTTTACTATACTTAAAACATTTGTTTTAATCTTTATATATTTTTAAATTTCATAGTACTTGCTTATTCTGATGTAATGGTACTTAGTTGTTTAACACCTTTAAACTAAAAAAATATACTGGTTAATAACCTAAAAGATAATTTGACATCACTCATAAAACATGAAATTTGTTTTGAGTTCACTTGACTCAAACTTCTTCACACAAACTAATGAAGAATACTTCAGTGTCTTTATTCAATTTTTTTTCGTCTCTCTCAAAACCACTTAGGACACTGCAGCAGAAATGTAAGCATGCCAACTGCACATACATACATTTGTGTGCATAAACCTTTGCAAACACGTAAGTATTTATATAAAGGTATTATGGATAAGAACAAGAGCAACAAGAACTGAAGTGCTCAATATCAAAAAGTGTGGTGTCTTAAAATCTTTTATCTATGGCCATTCAACTTCCAAATGATACTAAAAGATTTGGATTTTTAATTAAACACAATAAGGACACAAAAAAATACATTTTATTTATAAGGCGCCTTTCAAGGCACTCAAGGTCGCTGTACAACAGTTTTAAAAACAATAAAACATGCACAATTTAAAAGAACAACAACACAGGTCTCCAGCAGAGCACAGAAGAGGGCATTCAGCCATACGCCTGTCTAAAAAGGTGAGTTTTGAGATGTTTTTTGAAGGTATCAACGGAGTCAGTGTTTCTGATGTCAGGAGGGAGGGAGTTCCAGAGGCGAGGGGCAGAGCAACTGAAGGCTCTAGCCCCCATGGAGGTCAGACAGAAGGAGGGGACGTTGAGGCTGATGGAGGAGGAAGACCTGAGAGACCGGGTGGGAATGTTGGTGTGGAGAAGGTCTGACAGGTATGAAGGGGCGAGGTTATGGATGGTTTTGAATGTATGGAGGAGGATCTTGTAGTCAATGCGGTATTTAATGGGAAGCCAGTGGAGTTGATGTAGAACGGGGGTGATGTGACTGATGACAGGGGTTCTGGTGATGATTCGGGCAGCTGCGTTCTGGACCAATTGAAGCTTATTGAGGAGTTTGTGTGGGAGACCAAAAAGAAGTGAGTTACAATAATCCAGACGGGAGGTGACGAGAGAGTGGACCAGGATTGCAGCGCTGTTGGGAGTGAGAGATGGGCAGAGACGGTTGATATTCCGGAGGTGGAAGTAGGCAAACCGGATGGTGTTGTTGATGTGGGTATGGAATGATAAGGTTGAGTCGAGGACGACACCCAGACTCTTAATCTGAGGGGAAGGGGAAACGGAGGTGTTGTCAATGGTGAGGGTGAAACTGGGATGCTTGTCGAGTGTGGATTTGGAGGAAATGAGGACTACTTCTGTTTTATCAATGTTAAGTTTGAGGAAGTTTGAGGTGAACCAGGATTTGATTTCCTATAAACAGGCACAGAGGGAGGAGGGTTTGGAGGAAACGTAGAGCTGGGTGTCGTCCGCGTAACAGTGAAAGTAGATGTTATGCTTACGGAATATCAGTCCAAGTGGGAGGAGGTATATGATGAAAAGGATATGGCCAAGGACAGAGCCCTGGGGAACACCAGAGGAGAGGGGGGGAGGGATCGGATGTGAAAGATTTAACTGAATGAATTGAGTGCAGCCAGAGAGATATGAGCGGAACCAGTCCAGGGGTATGTCTGATAGTCCAATGGAGGCAAGACTTCAAGTCCCATATGTAAAGACAGACCAACAAATAGACCACATAAAAATGTGATTAACTAATTAACCTTTTTGGTTGGAGGAAACCTTGAATCACAAAAAAGAACTGTAAACATACACATAGTAAAAACCAGGTATGTATGATTCTGTTCTTAGAAGAACAAGAGCAGTGGAAACTTGTGGGCTAGCCTCTCACAATGGCATCTATTTCTTTTCTTTTTTTTTACATCTATGGCCAGCCTACTTCAAAAACATAAAACAAACAAGGAAATCTCCATATCAAAATAAACAATTTTAAATAAAAATAAATAACCAAAAAGGTAATCTAAAGATATCAGAATACATAATTCTAATAAAAAAATCTATTTAATAAACAAAAGAGCTATAGATATCAAATCTTGCGCGTACACATGTATACACACACCTTTGAACTACATTCTCTCTAAAACAGAAAAACTCTTCCTGTTTAAGGCACATCTCAAAGAACGATCAAATAAACAACAGTGCAATACAACAGCAAACTCGCTCTTGTGATCCAAGTTTCTGGTCAAATTCACAACTTCTACATTGTCATTAGCAGGTCATTTTTCAGACAGAGCAAACAAGGTTTGAGTGGTGCACCATCATCCAACCCCATGAGTATCTTCTGAATGAAGGTGACTGTGTTCACAAGCTTTTTTGGGTAGTTCAGATGCAAAGCATAAACCAGGCCAAACAGTAACACACATGCTTCTGCAAACGTGGCGATGTCTGTCATGACGAGCTCATCTTCCACCGCAATGGCCGTGCTTGCAGGACTGAAGTGAATGGGAGATGTGCTTCTCTCTGTGATCACTGTGAGAAGACCAACAGGAGTGTGACTGATGTCAGGTTCCTCCGATTCCTCCCTCTGGAAAATGCAAATGGAGATTCAAATCTGATTAACTGATAAGTATGTAAGAAAACATCTCTACAGCTGCGTACTCACAAATTAAGTATTTGGCAAAGTGTTATTCAAGAAAATACTACAAAGATAAGTAACCTCCTTCACTACCCCTCTGCCCTTTTCATTCAGGCCAAGTGGCTACTAAGGTCAACTAAAAAAATTTCCCCTCAGAACCCCCCGACCACTGCTAGAGGTGCCATCTTAACATGTGTGTCTGTGTCTGGGAGAGACAGAGACACAGAGAAAGAGAAGCGTATGTATGTGACAGTGAGTGAAAGAAGCCTTGGGGCCTTAATTGCATCACCAAGGCACTCCTAAATAGCTCCAATGCTAAAACGTGACGACTGATGCCATCTTTTATATAAATATTATCAAGACTTACATCCCAAGTCTTGAGAAACTGTGTGTCCTCCTCCCGCAGGTGTATCGAGAGATCACAAAGGGCTAGAGTGAGTTTGATGTTGACATCATGCACATCCTGGATGGACAAACAAAACATACATTAGAAAAATAAAAGACTGCCAACATGTAATGACTTAAGGTGCTAAATATGTACATGTTGCAGGATAACTAATCAACAATGTAGTTATAAAGTGAAGGACTGCCCCTTGTGCTGCAGTTATGACAGTATGTGACCTCAATAATGTAGTCTATGACAAATAAGACAAATGATTGTGGTAGTAAATGCTGACAAACCTGGGAGCCAGCTGTCCTATATGGATAGAAGTTGGATAAAGTACATTCTACCTTTTTTCCCCAACTCACCTCCATCTCATAATATTGTAGAATATCTTTCAGTGCTTCAGCCACTCTTCCTTTTGTCTGTACAGTGCTATGAGCTGTGGAATGTGCCGATCCAGTTCTGCATAAAACTGCTTCCGTAGATTTATGTTGTTGATCCTGTGGAACTCAGCACAGACCTACAAAATAATGAAAAAAGAAAGTATGTGAAACACTGAGTAAAACACAAGAAAATACCTCACAGGTCAAAGTTAAAATGAAGATAGTTGAAGATGAGCAAAAAAGATTTTTTTGTTTTTTTACCTGTGACTGAACCTGAAGGGCCGGCCATCTCTCAAGAAAGTCCTTCACCAATTGGTCTCCCAGGACAATCTCTTGACGACGAAGGGCAAAGGTCATCTGCATTAGTTTTTCGATCGACTGTAGATTTTTGTCAGCTCTCTCGACTTCATCTTTAATCTGTATTCTCATTTCCTCTAGACTGGCCTCATTTTGTCCTGTAGGACAGTTTGGTAGAAAAGTCACTTCAGCCCGCCTGGCTTTTTTAATGTTGGAGTGGGGATGAGATTTCTCTGGATTATTTCTGCTTCTTTTTCCTGTATTTACAGACACCTCCTTGCATCCAGATCTTGCCAGTTTTGTACGGTAGTTGCCCATTTTAAATTTCAGGCTCACTTTCCATCCATAAAATCCACTCGCACTCCCAGGCTCTTCCAGACATGGGTGAGCTGTGACAAGGGCTTCAGCTGCCATGCCAACATCCCTGTCGCTTGGGTATGGTTTAAAAGAGTACATTAATGAAGCCATGGCCTCAAGAACTGTGTTTTTGTCCTCTGTTTAATTTTAAAGTCTTTCCAGAGCTCTCAAAAACACTGTCTCCCTCTTGCAAGACGTGTTCAACATCATACGAAAAAGTTGGCACAGGGAAAACATCTGGCCAGGATTAACGTTGGGTCACATGAGGCAGGATGTCTGTATCAGAACTGGCACATGAACTGTTATCGCTGTCTGATCTGACAACTCTTAGAGTGCTCTTCTGTGGCAAGTCCTCTACATCAACCAGACAGCAGAGTTGTCCTCCAAAGTCTGGATCTTCATACTGCAACGTGAATTACGTCGGGAACTAATTGACAACTATAAACTGGAACTGGTGTTTCAGACGGCTAAATGCAAACACGTCGATTTTCTTGCAGGCGCTCTGAATGTGGTCACTAGCAAACGGTAGCACCCCCTCCGGACTGTATCGGCTTCTTTCCAATCTAATCTTAACATTATCAGCACACACATTCAAAGATACTAATACCGACTGAAAGGAACTATCGTCATTATGACCGTTGCTCTCCGTTCACGCAACAGGTCCTCGTGGCCTTAAGGCCGCATGTTAGACTGAACATGAAAAAAGCACAGACACACTAAAAATGCAATTTTTTTGCGGCATTAATGTGATTAAACAATATGCAAGTGACTTTTGAAGTGTTTCCCCTTATACTTACAAGTTTCTTAACCTCGAAGACCGACTCGTACCCCTCGCTTCACGTCCGCCATGTTGGTTGGATTTTTCTGGCTTCGTTCGGTCCCGCCAATGTAGCGACGTGCTTACGTCATTGGGCTGCAGGCACCCACGCATTCAAAGGTTTTGAGTAAGGCCGAGATGATCACTCAGACAATTTAAGTAGCAATAAATTAAACTACGTTACTCGTTCGGAACACTTGGCAATTTAAAGTTGGGTTGACTTGATAGCTGTTCTCACAATACTTTTGAATTCATAGTACTGTTCGGGTTTACAGTGTAGTTTGAAATATTTGTATATAGCCTGATTACATCTCATTTTACATCTTATGTTACATTGTAAAATTTGGAACTCTGGGAATATAAAGCAATGCTTTAGCTCTGTGTGCAGTAATTTTACACAGATTGTTTTGAAGAGTTGCAGCTTTACAACTTTATATATTCATATTTGAAACCTATGTTTACTTTTTCAAGCTCCACAGCAGACCATTGAGCACATTTGTGTTTTTTGTTGTAGCTAATAGAATGGTTTTTTTAGGTCAAGTTTGATATTATTGTGTATTTTGGGGTCCAATATGTTAATAAAATAAGTTTTAAAGTGAAAAAAAAGCAGGAATCAGATCATATAGGCAAAGTTGTGCAAAGACAAATTCCCAAACATGAGTATGAGTAGGAGCCATTTTTTAATGTGGTATCCATCCATCCATCCATTTTCTCCAGCTTATCCCGTTAAGGGTCGCGGGGGGTGGAGCCTATCCCAGCGGCTACGAGCGAGAGGCAGGGTTCACCCTGGACAGGTCACCAGTCCATCGCAGGGCCAACACATAGAGACAGACAACCATTCACACTCACAGCCACACCTCTGCTCAATTTAGAGAATCAATCAGCCTCGTCCCCTCTTGATGTCTTTGGACTGTGGGAGGAAGCTGGAGTACCAGAGAGAACCCACACAGGCACGGGGAGAACATGGAGGCTCACACAGAAAGATCCCGTGCCTGAGCCGGGACTCGAACCCGGAACCGTCTTGCTGTGAGGTGACAGTGCTGACCACTGCACCACCGTGTGGCCTTTTATTTTTTAAGGTGTAACCAGGAATCGATTTGGTTTCCAGGCAGAGGGCTGGAGGCCAAACCCCTTAGCCACATTGGCCAAGCTTTATGAGGTATATTAAAACACAACCGGAAGTATTCAAAAATGGCTCGGTGATCAAAGTATCAGAACATCCCTGTGCGTCTTCCTCAATGCGCTGGAACTCAATATCAGTGAGTGCCCCTCTCCTGCTCTGCTGCTCAGTCACACCCCTCATCAGCTTAACAGCTTTCACCTGCTGCTCTCACCTGCTCACCAGCTTCAATTAAGCCAGAATAAATGCCCTAAATAAATAAATTCCCTTCACTCACTCTTTGCTCGACTGTCTTGGCTCCTGTGCTTTACTCTCTAGCCCTCGTTCCCAGATTGTTTCCCTGGTATCAACCGGACTTGCCGCCGACCTTTGTTTCTCGTCTCCACCCTATTTCCGCTCCACCACACTCGTTGAGGCAGTTGAGAACTGTTGGACTATTACCTGCTAATGAGTCCCACGCACTCCACTCCCTACCTGCCACACTCACCTGAATCCTGTCCTCGGCTGCCAACCTCTGTGTTAGTTGTGTACCAGTTTGAGAACAAACCTGGTTCACTTGTGCTGTGACTGGGTCCACTCCATCCCAATTACATTTCTTATATGCCAATGATCTTAATTCTACTTGTGTTTTCTTTCCATGCTGATGAGTATCCCACAATGAAGAGTTCTAGGACATACCTCAATATGGGAGAGTTTTTCACTCAAATGAGACCTATGAGCACAGGGCTGTGATGATGTCTCAAGGTGCAACAAGCCACCTTTAACTGAGTGTTGAGGAGAACCACACAGGGATTCCAGCTCATATGTAGCATTATCATATTTGATAACAGAAGACAAAAGACACTATCTTAAGTTTTTGGGCATTAACATATTTCTTGTAGCTCCATGACAATCCTACAAATGCAGTTGTTAATGACCAGCAAGGGACATGGTCTTGTTAGCCTAAGGCTACAAGGACTACATCACATAGTGATACAGTAAAGAGTCTTCAAAGGACATATATTGCACATAAAGAGTGCTCATAAAAATATAGCAATTGTCCATTTGAAAGCTGACCATGATTTTCTCGAAATATAACCCGACAATCTGTCAATGAATCAGAAGAGTTCAACACTAATTGAGGCATCCTTAAACAAAGATGCCAGCTCAGGGTCAGGATACCCCCCCCCCCCCCCCAATAGAAACAATACATTTAGTTGTTCAGTTTGAGGCATGTAGCAATTTGGTAAACATTGGATTCATTCTAATCTGTGAAGGTTTGTTCATGTATTTTAAGGGCCTGGTACTGTCTTGGTATTTTGTTGTTTCTCTCCAGGTACATTGAACCTCACACCTGCAATCACCTGTGAGTGGCTGCAGGTGTTGAAGGCTTTCAAAAACCCACACAGGCACCCCCCACTCTCTCTCATTCGAGTCACAGGCAGGCTGTGGGGCATACAGCTGACAATCCCACCTAATCTTTTTTATTGTTATAAGAATAACACGTAATTGTCCTTTGGCAGTTGTGAACTCATTGTGCAGCTTCCCTTTGAGCAAGGGTTGTTACAATGTGCTGCTCTGAATCCATCCATCGTCATCTTCCACTTATTCCTACACATTAAGGGTCGCGGGGGGGCTGGAGCCTATCCCAGCGTCAACGGGCGAGAGGCGGGGTTCACCCTGGACAGGTCACCAGTCTGCTCTGAATCCTCGTTTTAAAAACTGTTTTTAACAGCTGTTGGCTGACACGTATTCAGATCGCCTCTTGATCATTTCTCTCACAGCCGTTAACCACTGCCTCTCAAAGTCTTTTACGAGGAACCCAATGTTCTGCGTTGATCATGAACTGAAAGCTATTATTAAATATCAAAAATCTGTCCTGAGCATATTTTACGATGGACATTTATCAGTGTGGGAGGACAAAATCTACTTGGGCTGTTGAATCCGTGAATCATTCGTTCAGTCGTTTGTAAAAATAAAACAAAGTCACAATGACTTGTTTTTGCAATATTCGTTCCCAAAATCTAAATACACAGAACGGTTCGTTTTTTCCATTTTGTGAACAAAATCATTTCATTTGTCCGTGTCTCTTTTGGTAATTGCATATAACGTTTGGAAACAGATATCAAAAATAGAAAAACAACTGGTCATTTGATTTGTTTGAAATAGAAAAAACAAAATTGAAATGCAGCTTGATTCTCTCTTCCGTTGTCTGGAACGAGTAAGGACAAGTCACACAACGGTTTATTTTCAATTTTCATTTCTAAAAATAAAATACAATATTGCACAAGACACAAACTGAAAAATGGCCCGTATATTTGTTTTGGATGTTTTCAATTATGGATTTTGCCACCTCCAACTCAAAGTGTGCATCGGGAATTCCGATTAGCCTTAAGCCCTGATCAGCACAGAATCTCTTCACATTTCTAGCTGAAATTTTCTATTTTAAAACAAAAATCAAATGACCAGTCGTTTTTCTATTTTTGATATGTTTCCAAATGTTATATCCAATTACCAAAAGAGACACAGACCCATCAGTCCTCCTGAACACTTGTGGAGTCCATAACTTTAAAACTACAAGCAGAGACAAAAATAATAAAATTGAACAATATTCACCAGTTCTGATTACCTTTTCTCTGAGAGATGGTCCATCCATCCATCGTCATCTTCCGCTTATTCCTACACATTAAGGGTCGCGGGGGGGCTGGAGCCTATCCCAGCGTCAACAGGCGAGAGGCGGGGTTCACCCTGGTTGCCAGTCCATCGCAGGGCCAACATAGAGAGACGAACAACCATTCACACTCACATTCATACCTACAGTCAATTTAGAGAATCAATCAGCCTAGTCCCCAATTGCATGTTTTTGGACTGTGGGAGGAAGCCGGAGTACCCGGAGAGAACCCGGGAGACACGGGGAGAACAAGCAAACTCCACACAGAAAGATCCCGTGCCTGAGCCGGGACTCGAACCCGGAACCTTCTTGCTGTGAGGCCACAGTGCTAACCACTGCACCACCGTGCAGCCCCTGAGAGATGGTATTAAAACCAAAATGAAAGACAAATTTTGATAGGCAGTAACTACAATGTTTACCTCAGTTTCTTTCCCTTTGTTCCTTTCTGGAACTCATGGAAGATCTGCTCTGGAACAGCAGGAAACTTTTTTGCATTTTGCTTCCAATACTTGGAGCCTAGCAAGAGCGTAAGACAAATCATGTAACAGATGTAACAGATGTTAACACCTTTGTAGAAAAACACAACACGATGTAGGTCAAGAAAATTATGACAAAAAGAGAGACCAGTATAGCTGGGCTGTAGTTCATCAAATACAGAAACTATTATTACGTAATTATTCATTTTTTCAATTACCTCTAGTCCCTTCGGAGTCCACAATCTCATTTCCCTGGGCATCAGTCAGGATGAGAGGGTCATCACTCTGCAGGGCATCATGTATTTTTGCAAGGATAGCTGTGGCTGTGGCTTCAAACTCCAACAGTTTGAGTACAACCATACCAGCAGGCTTCAGCTTCCACTGGCTGAGCTCAGTGATGAAGACAGACCTAGAAAGTTTGTTGTGAGAGTGGGTTACATTGAGTCAAATCAGTTAATTCCATCTTAAACACATTGTCTAGTCTACATTTTAACTGATGCAATTACAATTGATTCAAGTTTTTAAATGATCTTGGTTATAAAAGATCTGAAGAATTACAAAAACAAATACACGTGTTGATTTGTTCATACGTAGCTTGGCAGTTAATTGTAAGGGCTGAGAACTGATGAAACTGGAGGTTGCCTTTGACAGGTGTTACTCGTGCTTGCTTTGGGGGGGAGCTATAGCCTGAGCAGGTGTCGAGAAAACTTAAGCTGGTTTTCCTTTTAATGTTTGAACTCCATCGTTTAATTTGCACTTCATGTTTCACGATAACATTCATCTGTATGTAGCGCACATACACACACACACTCACACATCTTGCACATTAATTTGTAAATAGGCTTATAGCTTTTAAATTTCAATGATCCTACATCAAGGAGCCTTTATGAGTCAGCTAGCCGTGTGCTAGCATAGCCTAGCACCCTTTGGTCTTAGCATGTTCTCCAAACAGAAAAAACCTGGAAAATTCTGGCGATTTTATCCCCAATCATGTCACTCAATTAGGTCACGGACTGAACAACGTAAAAATGGAAGATGGAAATGAAGAAATTCAAGGCCTTTCTCAAAAGCTTTTTTGAGTCAGAAAATGCAGTAGCTTTCTGTTAAAAGGGCCATTTAATTGACTGTCCGATGTTTGTTTTGAAATAGAAATAGAAAAAAATGCCCTGTTTTTTGTTTTCTAATTTGCGTTTGAAAATTTAAAATAGAATGAACAGAAGGTTCATGGACCGGAGTGACCCAGGTTGTCTTAGACTCATTTCCTTTGATGTTTTAGACTGTGGATGTGATTCTTTTTCCTCAGTGTGAAAAAAAAATTGTGGATGATGATCATTTTTACAAGAGATCTTTCTTTCTTTATTTCACCAACCCTTACATGACTGACATTTATCTTCTGCATGTGGATTTTATGACAGAATTCAGACCAAAACATCATACTGATAAAAGCAGGCAGATGAATAAAGCAAGTGGAGCACTGACTGTATCAGAACTGGCAGCACCACACCTCCCCAGATTATGCCTATACTCCTTTCACTCAACCCCTTTGGCTTATCCGTGGGGATTTCCGAAATGGTAACATAACAAGCAATGAACGAATTGCCAGAATAAAGTTAATGAGTAAAAAGAAAAATTAGAAAACCTTGCTCACTCTCATTCTCCTTTCTGAAATTGGATTCAAGCTAGAAACAAGCCATTTATAATGAAAAAAGACAGCGACAGGAGAGACAACATAGTGAGGTACTTTGACAAAGTAATTCTGCAGTAACACTCATTTAACAATTATGGCAAGGGCACAGCTAAAGGAGGGTGGAGAGAAATTGCAGCACTTTATATTAGTATGTATATGGTAATCGTTGCAATAGAGCAGGGCCATATCAGACCGGACGGGGCAGGGCCCAGGCCTAGACCCAGGGTTTTAGGCCCTTGAAGAGCTCCAATCAGATAGTTTTGTCAAGTTCAGTTGATTTTCCACTCATTTCTTTTTCCTCGCTGATACTTCCTTCATCATTATCTGTGACTAACCATTTGAACGTAGAGAAGGTGGAAGACTACCTTCGGTTACTTAATTAAGAAAGAGGCCAATAAAACTTAAAGTAATAAATGGAAAGGGTGGTTATCAGTGGTTAAGATAATGTTTTGATTTGGATTAAGATAAAAAAAAAACAGGATACTATCAACTAGGTTGCTAGGCACAACAACAACCTAAACAAGTAAATATGTCAGTCAGATATGAGTCATCCAGCCTTCAGGACTGCCAGTAACAAGATGCGTCATCCATTTAACTGGCAACATCGGTGACCTTTTTAAAGATTAAAATGTTGTTTTTTAATCACAGCATCTGCCTGGGGCCCATCAGCGTCATGTCTTTAAATACCAATACAAGGTGAAAAATGTAATGTTGTCAAACCTCGGCCCATGGTCCCACGTTTCACTTTGACCTTAAGCTACGTCACTAATGAAGTGATGTTGTTCTGATGTTTACCGAAATGATACATGATGAAGCCTCCATTGCTGTCATGTCATATGGCCAATGATGAGGAAACAGATGTGCAATTGTGTCGACTGATGTTTACATTTTTATCAGAAAAAGAAGCCAGGCACTGAGAAATATTATCAGCTCTAGGCCTGACTCAGTTTTGACACAAATTTTGTGCTGAGTAAAGACAACAATACATCCTTGATGTGAGCTTCCGTGTTCATGTGATAGATTGTGGTGGTCAAAGGGTCCTATTTAGTTCATTCATTAATGTCCATGGATGTTGGAACCAAATTTGAAATGATTCCCTCAATGTGCTCAAGTGATGAGTACTGATGGACAAGCCACAAACATGGTGCCTTATGCCTTTGGCTTTTGCCAATGTGAAGGCATAAGGAAGACAAACAATGAAACAGAGAAAGATCTTCAACAAGGCCAAATTAAGGCTCTCAAATATTATCTTTTGTCTGTAAGTCTCTTCATCACCACTGATGAAGTGGTTGTGCACGGGAAAATTTTGGGTCTGATTAGGCACTAATAAAACTGACCTTATTTCTAACAATTAGAAAAAGCATACACACAAACATATCAATCAATAAATCAAACACTGCTTGTTGGCAGCATATCTGTCTCGTGTTACACTGAGATGACAATAGGATGAAACCATGAGAGATTTGCAAGCCTGGACTGACAACTGCCTGCATTGTCGTTTCCAGGGGGCCTGAGGGGTGGACTACGAAGCGAGATGAGTGGGTTAGCAAAGTATGTTAAAACTATAAAGCCAGGGTTTTCAATATCACAAAGGTGGCTCTCTTTAACCTGGCTAGATCACCATGGTAACTGATGCAGCAAACTTAACCTGGTCCAGAGCAGGTTATGTTCTGAGTTTCGGCTTAAATCGACGATTAAACCTTCTGCCCTTTCATTAATCACCTCTTTTGAAAATGGCATCACCATTTTTTTAATAATTCGGTGGACCTCGGCACAATTCTTGTGCAAGGTTCTACTCAGAGGGAGAGAGTTTTCAGAGACTGGAGTGATCCACTATCTTTTCCTGATGTCATTCCCGATGAACGCTACAGATTCTCAGCTGAGGGAATACGTTATTCATGCAAACTGCTAGAGCCGCATGTGAATAACTCCACAAAAAGGAGCCATGTTGCACAAACTGTGCATATCATTGCAGTTTTTTGCCACAGGAACCAACATGCATTCAGTTGGTGATGCAGAAAATCTGAGCAAGAGGAATGCATGCCGCGCTATTCCTAAAGTTGTTCTTGCTCTCACTGAACTACTGAATGTTTGTAGTTTTCCTTGGCCATTTGCCCACAACAGCTATAAAAGAGGCCTTCTATAAAATCACAGGTAAAACCATTTCATAGTTCACATAGTAATCAGTATGGCACACACTTGCATGTGAAATATAATGTATAAACCTAATTCCCTCATAGGATTCCCTAGGGTGATGGGTGCACTTGATTGTACCCACGTTCCAATTAGTGGAGCCTTAGGGGAACATGAGGGTGAGTTTGTTTACAAAGTCCTCTCATGGTATCAATGTTCAGGTAAACTACCTGGTGCTACTCAGGCTTATTAATAATGCTGCAAATTAAACTTTGCACAATTGTATATCTGATAATTACACACAGTGTATATAATTGTCCCTTTAAAAGCCTTAACTGGGACGTTTTTCCTTGTTTTAGTGCTTTCATTGTGAAATTATCCTCAATTCTTTTGTAGATGACTTGTGACCGCCAGTTAATGGTCACAAGTGTGGAGGCCAAATGGCCAGCTCAGGACACGACTCCCGCATTTTCCTGCATGTGCCATTGGTGGTACCTGACATCGTTGACCCCATCATCCTGGATCACCCCACTGGAGCAGCCATTAGACAGGCCATGACCACTCATTTTTTTTAAGAAAAAGAAATGTTTTATTTCATATATAATTTGCTTTTTTATTCCAAATTTAATCATTTGTGAATACTGTAGCCTATGTTCTGTGTGTAGCATGAAGGGACAACTTTCATTTAATTTTGCAACCCTGTTGTACAATGAAAGTTAAGTTGATGAGTTAAACCTTGAAAAAGAACTTTTGTTTGTATTTCAATGACAAATTTTGACAAATTTCCATCCAATCGAGACAAGGACAGATAATGGAGGAAGACAGAGAGACAGAGAAAGGAGGAGAGACTGATGGACGGACGGGGACGTGAGCAGGTGGGAGCTACGGGTGGCAGCTTGAGCCTCTTCAGGTCTGTAGCCTCCTCCAGCAGCACCTGGGATCTACCACAGCTATTACAACACCAATTAGAGAATTGATTAGTCTTTTATTATATTTACTATTGTTTTGATATGTCGTTGTGTTAGGGTTACTTGTGGGATGGGATTTCCTTGAAATATATTAAACCGTGGCTGCACGGTGGTGCAGTGGTTAGCACTGTGGCCTCACAGCAAGAAGGTTCCAGGTTTGAGTCCCGGCTCAGGCGCGGGATTTTTCTGTGTGAGTCTCCATGTTCTCCCTGTTCCTGCTGGGTTCTCTCTGGTACTCCGGCTTCCTCCCACAGTCCAAAGACATGCAATTGGGGACTAGGCTGATTGATTCTCTAAATTGACTGTAGGTGTGAATGTGAGTGTGAATGGTTGTTCGTCTCTGTGTGTTGGCCCTGCGATGGACTGGCGACCTGTCCAGGGTGAACCCCGCCTCTCACCCGTAGATGCTGGGATAGGCTACAGCCCCCCTGCGACCCTTACTAGTAAGGAATAAGCGGAAGATGACGATGGATGGATATTAAACCGTATATCTAATTGTAAAAAGATACTAATAAAAAATACTTACACGAATGAAGACAATACTTTGAAAAAGAAATAAAATTGATATTCTATGGTATTTATCACATCTACTACTCAATGTGTAAAACTAATGTCATTTTGATTTGGCCAAAAACTAAAGTGTTTCCACTTATCCTTTATTATGGGACAGAGTCAGACCTACACGCATATCTTGAGTATAATGGTTAAATCTGGTGCATCAAGTAAAATGTTTAAGAGCTTTGGATGTGGGAGCAGCATTCCTCTTTCGCCTCATTTGCAGTAATTGTGTTGGTTTTTGCTGTCATAATTGTTTTATATTGTTCATAACCGTCCATAGTCACTTGTTCTTCTCGACTACAGTAGGCAGCTCCTGATCGATCCATTTCCAAAGAGTCAAGTGATACATTAAATGTCCATTTTATGGGGACGTACACAGAGCCTGAAGCAGAAAGCCTGAACTGACAAAGTCAGATCATGTCCATCGTCGTGATACCTGTTATCTCTGATTGCGAGTTTAGGGTTTGTTGAGCTGGCTTAGTTAAAGAAAGCCTGGCCATGTTGAACTTGCTTTGTAGTTTACTCTTCAGGGGTCCATTCTGGAAAACCAGGTTCCATAAACTCTGACTTTAACCCTGAGCTCTGAGTTGGTTCACCCAGAGGTGGGAAACTCTGAGTTTTCTGTTCCACAACAGCTGATCTGCGTTATTTCAATCAACTCTGAGGATGTTCACTCTGAGTTAAGCGCATGCATGACGCCAATAAAAGGCCATCATCAATGGAGCACCGATACTACAAGTCACTATTTGTACAAAATCTTATGAGTTTTTTTCTCTTGATTTGACCCAAGTGTTCAGCCATCCCCGTTTTCAGGGTCCACCCCGTCTCCCTCACATAAATGAGGCCGTAGCGTTGCCAGATGACCAGGGGCCTCATGTATCAATGCGGTTTACGCAAGAAAAACTTGCATACACCGGGATCGACACACATGTTCAGATGTATCAATGCGAAAAGTGCATTGATTCTTGCGCTGTTTCATGCTAACTCTGGAGGTGCCATAGAATTTGGCGGAAAGCCCATTCTTGCATTAACTGCACTTCTGTCAGGTCCATTCACATCAAGAAACACAAGAGATGATAATGAGCTTGATTTGTTTATTATAGAACAATTTGGTGGTATGGCTCTGTTCAGAGGAGTCCCCTGATGATTTTTCATGAGCACCATGAAACAGGGGACCAGCAGCGTGAGGGAAGGTTCTCCCAGTTTAAGACTGGAAGAGCAAACATACCCCCGTGAACAGAGCAAGCAACATGACATGGAATGAACTATGCCATGTATACACGACAAGGTGGAGCTGGGGAGGTGGAGGGTAGCAGTTGCGAGCAGGAGCAACTGGACAGCAAATAGCAGCAGCAGCAGCAGGCTGCAGCGGGTAGCAGCAGCAGCAGCAGGCCGCAGCAGATAGCAGCAGGTAGCAGCAGCAGCAGCAGGCTGCAGCGGATAGCAGCAGGTAGCAGCAGCAGCAGCAGGCCGCAGCAGATAGCAGCAGGTAGCAGCGGCAGTAGATAGCAGCAGATAGCAGTAGCAGCAGCGGATAGCAGCAGCAGATAGCAAATGACAGCAGATAGCAGCGATAGCAGCGATAGCAGCGATGACAGCGGGCAGAGCAGCATAGCCAGAGCTAGCAGGACGGGAGTTGAGGCCGGGTGACATTTAAGTTGAGAGGGGCCAATCAGAAGCAAGGGATTTGCTCAGCTGATGCGGGGCAGCTGTAGATCAGCTGATTGGTCAGTTTGATTGATAGACGGGAAGCCAATAGCGCTTGACTACCATGGCCTGACAGAATTAACGCTAACGCTCGATTTTGGTCTGTTGGCAACACCCTGTGGCGGTGTTTGGTGACTGACATTATTTGATAACCGCACATACATCGGGCACGAAAAAGCCTTCCAGCGGGAGATGGCGGACCGTTCCGGGGTGAGTCAGTGGACCCTCAGCTGGGCCAGGCCCTGGGTGGTGGACCTGATCATCCGCCTCTCCCGCAGGTACATTAAATTCCCTTACGGTGCAGTTGAACAGGTCAGTATTAAAACGCAATTTGCAGCAACAGCCGGATTCTCTAATGTCTAATTCTCTAATGACTGCACTCATGTTGCCATCAAAGCGCTGTCCCATGAGGAACACGCTTACGTTCATCGTAAGGGTTTCCACTCTATCTATGTGCAGATCATTGATACGCAGAGGCTGGAGGGATGGATGCCGATCCCGTCCGGGCAGCCGCCCTCACACGCCAGAATTTCATTTCCACAGTGTGAATGGGTAAGAAGCTACTACACGATTCAAGAAGCCAGATTAATTTATTTTGTCCACTAAATGTTCCAGAACATTTATCAGGCGGTCAAACCGCTCGTTTATCCCCGTTATTCCCCTAATAATGTCCTCCTGACTGCAGGACCGCCTGTGTGAGGACCCTCCCTCTGGATCCGTGTGGGCTGGAGGATGCGCCGCTGGGACCGGGTGGGCTGGAGGACTGTCTGCCGCTTGTCGGCCTGGTGCTGGTGCTGGTGCTGGGGCCGGGGGACGGGCTGGCCCGAATGCCACTGGTCCTGGCAGATGACTCTGAGCCGGTGGACGGGCTGGCGCAGGAGCCAGCAGGGGTGCTGCACATCGGTGGCATGGCTGACGGATCAATTTCTATTAAACATATTGGTTTATTTAAATGTCTGATTCTGTGTATTTGTTGCCTTTACATCTGTGGCAAAGCAGGTGGAAATGTTGCGTAAGAAATGGAGTTGCCACTGACCCTCCAGGCTCTCGGAGTCAGCGTGGGTGGCGGCAACAATCCCCCCACAGAGTTGCTGCCCGTGACTGCCACCACCCACTGCTCCTCTCCCTGACCCCCACCTGTCTGGCCCGCACTCCTCCGGAGGGCAGCTGTATGCCGCTTGACCTCCACCTTGAGGTCTTGCTCGTGCCATTTTCCATATTGTTATTTAAATTTAGATTGAAGCCAACTGATTATTGTAGTTATTGCATTTAGTGATTGTGCAGTGTTGAATTTAGTCCTACGTTAGCTTGCATTGTTTAGGAAGTTAGAATTGCAGACATGCATTAGAAATAGAGAGGAAATCTTTCAGAGTGCTAGCAGTGGTGCAAGCTGATGACGCAGTGATGCTCACGCAGGTTTAGTGAGGAAAACTGTGCTTTGTATCACTTTGATCATTCAGTAAAGGAGGAGCCAACACTTTTCTACCATCGTCATAAAACCTCAAACGCGTAGCGACTCGTTCTTTCCATCATTAGAAGTGGTTAAGAAGTATGAACATGATGATAAACAACACTGGTGATTAGAAGGGAACTTTAGCCAATAACAGGCCCCACCACTTTTTTTTCATCTTGCGGGGGTGCGTTGCTCCGAACCCACCCTCTCGCACACTTTATCCCACTCACAACCTTTATTGTTTATACTGACACCACTGGACAGGCTGCAAACAGAATCTGCTGTCTCTCCTCCACCTTCCCGACCAGCTCGCACACAGTGAACCTCTTTTTCTTTGACATTATTTTGCAAGTGCGGAGAGCGGAGACCCTATTTAAATAAATTTGCGTATTTATAGGTGGGCATAATGGGGGCGGGCCCAGTTGCTCTGACATCTGCGCTCAATTCCATGTTGATTACCGATCGCAAAAGTTGCGTATGCACAAAAAAAATCCAGATGCATCAATATGTGCGAGCGCCGGAACCCACGCACATTTCCTCGATACATCCGGATTTTTTTTGTGCGTATACAACTTTCGCGATTCTTGCGACTGCAGTTTTTTAGTATGAGATCCACGCAAGTATTGATACATGAGGCCCCAGGTAAGTTAAGTTGGAGGAGTTAGGTGACACCCTGTGTTTGATGGGGAGACCCCGTCCCAAGGCTCGGTTGAAAACAAAAGGGGTGTATTGAAGGAGGTGGGGGTCGGCATTTGCTTTAAACTTGTTCAGTGCCGTGTGTACCAGGAGGTCTTTCAGGTTCTGGTTTCTGCGGTAGGCTATGATGTGTTTAGAAGAGGGAAATGACTCGCTAGTTCTCTGAAACTGTGTGAAATTCTCCCGAAGTTGGGAGTTCCAGTGATGCAGCTGACGCAAGTATGTCTGCACCACAGGCATGAGAGGGGGGCTGTTGGCCATACCCCCCGTCCCATATAGCAGTGGTTCCCAACCTTTTCTGTCTTGTGTACCCCTTGGGCCTTTTTGTCACACCATGAGTACCCCTTCACTAATACTTGTTCATGATTCTCCAAAAGTAGAACATAACACAACTGAATATTCAACGTAAGTCATTTTATTTCATCTTCTTAAATTGAACATTTCATATTCAGGCATTATCTTCTTATTTAACTCAAATTAAACATAAAATTATGTTGCCTTCAAGGCAATAAGAAACACTATTATAGTAAACGTTTGTATTATTAATACTGTATTATTAATACTAACATATTATTATTATATTGTTATTAAAGAAAAATAATAAAGTTGAAATTAGCCATTTATCCATGTTGACCTGCAGGTAAACAGGTTCCCGCTGTTTGATTTTGGTATGGCTGTGCCACAGGTTATTGTCTCCCCAGGGAAACAAGTCATAGCGCACACGTACCATTTTATTGATGGACTTATGAAATGATTAAGAATATTTTTTATTATCGTGGAAATAAATTCTTAATTTTTCCACGTACCCCCTGCAATGTGCTCACGTACCCCTAGGGGTATGCGTACCCCTGGTTGGGAAACACTGCCATATAGGGTTGTTGTGATTTAAAGATCTGAGCCACCTGCCGCTCAACGGTTCACAGAAATCTCAAAGAGTAGCCTCTGTGTACCAGGATGTTGAACAAGGTCCCCGTCGCCTCCTCCACATCAACCAGATAGGTACAAATGCAGTGAAAACCGATGAGTTGGGATTTGATCAAGCATCAGAATGTGTGACACGGGTGGTAGCTGGTGTCTTTGAAGTAGACTTTCGTCGCTAGCTTTTTCCGCCCGGTTGCTAGTGAGGGGATGAAGAAGACACACATGTCTGGGAACTCTAACTCCTTGAGTCTGAATGTTGCATTTTAATTTTATTTTTGGGTGGTGTGTATTGAGGATGTCGAAGAAGTCCCGTTGGAAGGACTCCTCGGACCCCTCCCACAGACCAAAGATATCATTCAGGTAAGGCAAATAGAGCAGCGGTAGTCGAGCGCACTTTGCAAAAGCCGTTTTCTCCCAATCTGCCATGTAGATATCCGCGTAAGCCGGTGAGTACTTCCTCCCCATAGCGCAGCTGCAAATTTGTAGATAATATTGTTGATTGAATAGGAAATTGTTGTGGGTTAGCGTTAGGTGTAATAATTCCAATATTTCTTCATATGGTCTGTCGGACCTCGGGGCGACTTGGAACGCTTTTTTAAGAGCCAGTAGACCGAGCTCGGTGTCAATATTCGTGTATAGGGCATCTACGTCGATGGAAAATAGGAACATACTCTCCGGAATCTTGAGGGGGCGGAGTTTGGCAACAAAATCGTACGTGTCTTTGACGTAGCTCGGTGTAATTTAGACAGCGGAATGACGTAATAATCAATATATTCCACTATGCGATATGACTCCAGTCCGCAGTCGCTGATGATGGGGTGCCCCATTGGGATCTTAAAGGGGACAGTCTACGATTGGGGAGCTTTATGGATTTTGGGGAGGAGGTAAAAAAGACGCAGTCGCAGGTCCGTGGGACCATAAAGGTAAGACAGCTGTTTGTGGGAAATATATCCCTTTTTTGTACAGCCGTAACACAATGGTCTGGACGAGTTCTTGTGTTTTTGGTTGCATCGGTTGTGGGAAGGGCTGGTAGTAATCGGTGTTGCGCAACTGCTCGTTCACCTCCGTGAGATAATTGGCACGGTCCTGGAGGTCAGTCTGGCTGCCTTTATCGGCGGGTTAGATTATGGTGTCTAATTTTTTAAGGTTGTTTAAAGCTTGTCTCAAATCACCGGAGATGTTAGAGTCTGGAGCACCTCTAACGGTGCCCGGCGGGGGGATTCTGAGGGTTGCAAGGGTCTCCAGATCGGCCTGTATCAGGTTTCCAGGTGGAGGGGTTTTGGAAGCCCACGGCCTCGCAGTTACGTTCAAAACCAAAATGTTCCAGGATTTTAAGGCATCGGTGGTAACCATGTAGGTAGCGGCGGAGTTGGATTGTATCTTCTGTGTGCGGAGTAGGGATGAAAGTGAGGCCCTTTTCCAGGAGCTGGAGTTCTGCAGAAGTGGGACGGTAGGAGTTACAGAGATGAGTGACATTTGAGGAGAGGGAGGGAGGGTGGGAAGAGTTCCTTGCCCTTCTTCTTAGTTTAACTGATGAAGCCAGTGCTCCAAGATGGTTTTTGCCGTCTGGGGTGTCCAATGGATCAGGTCTCCGGAGACGTGGAACAGTTGTGGGTTGATTTCAGTTAGAGTATTTTACAGTAATGAAAACATTCAGGGACAAGATCAACTGTTGTCGAGTTTTTGACAGTTTATTGGAGTAGTTCAACAGAGGAACCAATAGCATTCTGGAATGTTTTCTTGGACAGGTGCACGAACAGGCCGAGTTGTTTCTCCATGGTCCTAGAGAGGAGTAGATCTAGGCAGTTATTGAGGCCTACGGAGAGGATGACCTCTCTGACCGCAGGCTGTGGCTCCAATTTCTTAAGGATAACCACTGGTAAGTGGTGGATTTTAGCGCCAGGAAAACTGTCAATTTGGATGTCGTTGTCTGTGAACTGGGGGATCCTGGAGAGATTGGTGTCACCAATGATGAGGATTGGTTTGGTGACCAGAAGGTCCCAATCCTTCACCTTCCTGGTGGTGTTCATGTGCCTGAGGGGCTCAACTCTGGGCTGCGAGGTGGCGGTGGGGGGAGCCCACCCAACTGTGTGAATTCCCCTCAGGATGGAACGTAGGTTCACCACGAGGTGTGTCTGTTTCGACTGGGTTGTCCTCGTTCATCATCGGGTGACATTCACACTCGGGCAGGGTCGCCTTTATGGGTGAGTAACCGACCGCACCTACAGGCACCAGAGCTGATAATCCTTCAGGCTCGGGTACTCGCTCTGAGACGACTCCACCTCAATGGATTTCCCCAAGTTCATAGCAACATTGCTAATTAGCAAAGTTGCGGGTGATGCAACAGGAAATTTAGATATTATCGGGGAGACGGTAGACACCTGAGTGGTGTCCTCTGAGTCCCCGTTGAGGATGTTTTTATGGGCGGAATCTTCCGAGGGCTGTGGAGAGGGAGGAGAGACGAAATCGAACTCTTCTCGCCGCGTTAAAGCGACTTGGGGCTTTTGGTTAAGCTCAATTCCACGGGTGGGGGACTCGGGTGGTCGTTGATGCAAGCTATGATATTTTTGTGGGCGGAATCTTCTGAGGGCTGAGGAGGGGGAGGAGAGACGCTAATCGAACTGTCCTTGCTGTGTTGAAGCGACTCTGGGCTTTTGGGTAAGCTCAATTCCGCGGGTGCGTGCAACTGTGACGACATCTGTGGGGATAGCTGCTGAGGAGGTGAGTTAGTTATGGTTGATTTCAGCAGTGGTTGCAGGTCCAATTTCTTAGATTCGACTAACCTGTGTTAATCCCTAGGAGGTTTTGAAGGGAGCGACGGGGAGTTGCTCTCCGCTACGGTAAGTAAACTATGAGCGGGGGCGTCACCGGGCCACCCGTGATTAATGGGTTGGAGCACGGAGGATGGAAATGTTCCGTGATTGACGGGGCGGTAGGTGGAGCCTTCTCCGACTGCATCTGATGTGTCGTTGACGTCGTAGGAGGGATTCCGAGCTGTTGCTGCTCTACGGGCATGATTAATGACCGGAGAGTGTTGATTGATGTTACCGTTAATTTGCGGCCATAGCACGCCCGGGCCCATTTGAGAGCTCTGTGATAAGTCTCTAGATCGAATTGGGGAAGGTCGTTCAAATTCTCAGCCAGAACTCGATCATAATGTTCCCTCAAAATGAGGAAATTGTTCCCGACCCACTCGTTCATGTTCAATTGGACGCGGTCCGTGGTAGTTGTATTGGGTGAAGCCGGTTTCATAAATTGGGACATTTTACAGATTTTTCCCAGCATGCCCTTTGGGAAATTCTCCGTTTGGAGGGAGGCATTAACGATTTCTAGATGATGAATCGCTTGTAAAATTGTGAAATAAATTTTTGTGCCATTACCTGGTCTTTGCTGCTGTTCCCTTGCTATTTCTGATGGTCTTGACGGCGGAGAAGGAGGAAGAGCGGCTTTAACTCTACCGCGTCGGGTTGGAGGGCTGGAGCGTGGAGAAACTCGATTGGGTAAGTTAGGCATGCTGGAAAAATTAGAAGACCCGGTTGACGCCAATTGGATGGGTGAGAAGCAGTTTCTCAAAATTGAAAATGTGTTTTGGAGGGAAGGAGGGAGGTGAAAAAAAGGGGGGAAGGGGGAAAAAAACAATAAAAGAAACTTTAATAAAGAACCATAAAATTAAAAACAATGCCTTAAAAGAACGGAGTTAAGCCCTTATGTTGTGTCAACTCAACCAGGTCAAGAGATGTTGTGTCAACTCAACCAGGTCAAGAGATTAATTCAGAGATATGACAATTAATCCACCAGAAGGAAAGGCTTTTGGCCTTTGAGGCCTGACACTCTTTTCTGAAACCTGCATTTGAGTGACCACATGTTCTTGAAACAAAGGGTCATAAAGAGGGGGCTCGCTCTGGCCATTGACCCCCCCTAAGAACTCGTGCAACGCTTGACCAGGAGTTCGCTTGCCGAACTGCTATTGGCTGAGAGCCAGTACCATCCCACAGGAAGTGACATCATCTGCCTCACCAGATAAAACTTCAACGCAAGAAAAGTTTGACCTCTTCGGTTCGCTTCAACCTCTGCGGTTCTCTTCAGCTTTCCTCTTTGGACCTCGAGCTGGCAGCGCAGCGACGGCAGAGAACTCCGCAAAGGACACCCCCCCCCCCCTTTCTGGTGAAAGAAAGCTCATTCCAGCTTCTTCACCTTTCTACCAGTCAACTCCAGCAGATCCTGCAGGCTGCCCGCCACTGCTCTGCTGCCCTCCGAACCAAGCCGACCCGCGCTCTGGATCAATGGAGATCGAATCCCTTACCGCTCCACCGGATCAAGTAAGGATTCCTATAGCATTATACGGTATTTATTGATGTTAGTTATTAATAACCGTAACATTTCAAGAAGGTGTTACCTGTTATTAATTCTGCAAGTGTGTTAACACACACATTTTTGGGTTTCCCTCTGTCTTTTCCTCTCTCTCTCTCTCTCTCTCTTCCGTTAAGAACTCAGCTTAGTAATTAACCGCTCCACATTTTATACCTCCACGGTGCTAACTAGCGGCTAGCTAGCCTCAGCTAACTAGCCTAGCTGCTAGCCTAGCTGCTAGCCCCGCTGCGATGCTAACTGGTTGCTAGGCAACCAGGCTCCCCCCTTCCCTCCTCACTCTCTCTTCCATGCACACACACACACACACATTCCCTCACTCACACACACACATTCACATGTTATCACTTTGTATCTTTCGTTTAGATAACCGTTATACCAACGTGTTGCTGATTGATCGATGCACTGTGTTAATAAATACATTTTATTATAAGAGAGAAGTCGTAGTGTCTTTTGTGTACCAACTTGTGGTCACGTGTCTCAGCAACAGCCAGTGCTCAGATCTCATCCTTCAACATCAGAGCTGTCCCTTGGTAGTTAATGTTACAGAATATTGACTGTTTAGTAGATAAACTCTGTTTGAGACTGATAACTTTTACAAGTTTGGTCATATTTTAGTTTCCCTGAACTCATCAGGGTGGTGCCCCAAATAGTTAATATTTAATATTAATTAGTAACTTATTTAATAATCGATTATCATTATTTTTGACCAATTCGCTCTTCAGCGCACGACACTTAAAAAAGACCGGTTCAGCAATGGAGGAATTCAAGTGGGAATTAAATGAGAAACTCTGTCTCCATCTGAAAGAAAAGTTTGTTAGTTCCTTTGTGAGAGTTGTCTCTGTCTCCCGCCGGGGGAGAGAGAGGAGGCCGCGCCAGGGAATCCGGTCCTAAAACCAACTTAAAAGTACTTTTAAAATATAAGTAACATACTCTGTTACAGTCAGTTTTAGGAGCAAGGTTGTGTCACCCTTAGGTGGATCTGACCTGAGCGTAGATACGTGGGGGGATCCATCCTGCGGAAGTTGAACCTCGTTAAAAGGAGCAATCCAGCCAAAATCCACCAGGTTTAAAAGAAAGGGTTGGTTAAAAGGGGGATTTGTTGAAAGGCTTCGTCGTCGAAGTTGTCCTCCATGGTGCTGGTGAGAAAGGTAGGTTAACGAGAAAGGGCTTCCTCCAAAGGTGAAAGAGAAAGATCGGGGTCCCGACGTTTCACCTGTGCGGCTTCATCAGGGGATATAACAGGTAAGTTTGACTCGCAAGAACACTGGGAGACCAGTGGCTATCTTTATCCATATATATATATATATATATATATATATATATATAGAGTTAGATAGATGGTGCAGTGCTTATGGTTAGGGTCAATTTAGAGTATCCAATTAGCCTAGTCCTCATTTGCATGTCTTTCAGAGAGAGCCCACGCAGGCACAGGAGAGCATGCAAACTCCACACACAAAGATCCCTTTTCCAAACTGGGGCTTGAACCCAGAGCCCTCTCACTGTGAGGTGACAGTGCTAACAACTGCAGCACCCTGCCTCCCATTTATTGTGCATGCTACCTTATATTTTTACCAAATTGCTATTTTACCTTCATAAAATTTGGACGTGTCAAGCATTTTGGTGGGATTGGTAACATAGGCTTTAACCAATTCTAAATATAGCAATCAGTCGTCAGATCAGACCATATTTATTTCATGGACGCCCTCTTAAGTGGCCTAGCTGGGCTCTATTTGATATTCTTTCCCCGCCTCAATGCAGCCCATAATACCAGTCACCTGAGTCGAAGATCGAATAGTAACAAGCAGCAATGGAGCCAAGCAGCACCTATTAAAAACATTTTTTTAGAGAAATTAGCAAAAATATGTCAATCAACCCGATGGTGTCACATTTGACTCCTCCATCTTGTCTGTTGATGTTATTCCTTAATGTTCCCATTAAAGTATTCAGGCCAAAATGGTGGCAGCACTGGAGTCTCTCCTCTTGGGCAACTTGTAGTTTCAGGTTATTTCATTTCTTTGTCTCTGTCTGCTTTTGCATTGGTTTGAGACACAACATAACACAACCTCACAAATACAAAGTTAGGTCAGTTGACAAAGCCCTCATAAATAATATAATCAAACATATGTTTTTTTGGTTTGTGTGAATCTTTTCTGGTAGTGTTGAATCAATTACCCGCTGTTGATTCTTGCTCATACACATGCGCCACCACACTAAACAATAACTGAATTAAATATTTTGATCATGAATAACTAATTGCTCAAATGCTTTCCTTGTTATTCCATTTTTGCGGTCTAATCTTGTTTATAAAAACATGATTCTATACAAGTAACCTCAAATCGCTGACTGAAAGTCAAGAAAGGAAGCATGATATTGTGTTGCATGCAAAATTTCTCTCCTTCAAACCTGGGTGCCCCTGGGGACGGTTTATCCTGAGCATGCAGGATAAGCGGTAGAGACAATGGATAGATTGATGGAACTCTGAATGCCATATTCATAAAGGATCTATGTCAGCTTTGGCTCATCCCCTAACCGCCAAGAAATCAGATGAGTGAAACTAAATTCACTGGGCCAAATAGCCAAATACATTTTAAGCTTTGACTGAATAGACCTCACGATGTAATCCAACATCAAACTGAGGTCTATGGTTATCCATTGTTAGAAAGTTTTGCTCTTCCCACCCCATGATGAGACTCATCCGAGCGTTTCTTTTGGAAAATTAAATGTAACAGTCGGATCTATCAGCCAGCAGAAAAGGTATTGTGTGACAGCAGCAGCAGCCTGCCTGCATTGAAACCCATGCTTCATTCTGAGGGAGCCAGCTGATGTGTCCCGCTGCCACTGCCTGGTTGACCTTAGTGAATCAAGATGCCTCGTCCCTGTCAGGGCCTGTTGAGGAACAATTCATTAGGACATTAACACTGCAGCCATACAGGTAAGTGTGCTTCTGCTTTCATGAGAAAAGAGTTTATGTTTGATGTAGCCCTCCACCATTCTGACACCATCTCTACTCTCTGTTGCAATCCTAATATTTCATCTTGATATACAGTATAAACATGTTGGTGGAGATTTAAATAAAGCTCCCTCTTAATTAAACAAAGGACACAACATAAGAATTTACAGTGCATGAAGTATAGTTTTAATCTAAAAGTTCCCACTGGAAAAGAAAGGTGATAATACAAATCAGATGCCTTCACATTTAGTCCAGCAGAGTGCAGAAATATGTTGAGATTGTGACTTGTTAAATTACTGCAGCACTAGGAGCAAAATAAGAATCCTTAAGAATACTTCACATTCACCCACACTCACAACAGATCTACCTGGCCTGCGCACAGGCAGGAATATGGGATTAAGTCTTAAGGACATGTCTTATTAAGTGGACAGAAATTTGTCCCAACAATGTCCAAAAGTTTTTGTTTTTGTGTCTTGTGACCTGGGGCTTGATTTAAAGCAAACACAGTAAACATGAAATGAACTAGCTTTTGGATCAGTATGATTAAAATTACATGCTGACAAGTGTAAGAAAAATCTGCAAATATTAGTTTTTCATAGACAATTTATTGCATGTTTATATGTTGATTTCTAAGGTCTGAGGGGTAACATTTTACCATGTGACAACAAATACTGTCTTCTGCCACACAAACAATGAAATATAGATAGAACACAAGCAGTTCTCTTGGTAAATTTTTGACCAGTGATGAGGAGGTGTCTCGTGCGGGATGGGGAAGGGGGGGAAGTAGACCCAAGCGCAGACAGTAGAATGGTGCACAAACAAGGTTTTATTGACAACGGGGAGGCTGGAGACCGACGACTTGACTGGAGACCGACGACTTGACGTGAAGCAGTTATGTATTGAATGCCATATTAAAATCAAGTGTTTAGTCATTTACCTCGTTGCTACTCACCAGTGACCTGGTAGTGTGAAACTAACAGCCACGTGTACCTCCAGCCTTTCATAGGAATTATTGTAAAAATGTCGTTTGGCTTGGAAGTACAAACAGGTGACAAATTAATTACAGGAGGAAATATGAGTAAAGAAAAAAGACCAAGAGCTTTCAAGTTGTATATGGTAGCTTTTGAATCTACATGTTTGAGGTGTCCTTTCTCTTATAGGAATGGTCACCCAATCTGAAGCAAATATTTTCTGTTGCCATGGTGAAAAGCTTGAAACCCATGAAATGTGCACTCCATGATGGCACCAAACTCAAATTTCTCCCCACAAAGATAGTAAGACGTGAGTTCCGGGATCAAAAAAGCTTGATAGGACACATATTAAGAACTAAACACATTAACACCCTACAAACACAAAACATAGGAGCGTTACGCCATAGTCAGCAAGGGAGATCACCTGAAGGCCTTGACAAAGGTTTCCAGCTGGAAACTTGACCTTTAAACACTGACAAACACACACTCACACTCACTGTGGCTGCTTTTCACACCAATGTGAAAGCTGAAACTATGTACTTTGGCAGGTGTTGACCATAATTATACATGATGACACTAAACCATCAACACCACAGAGCACATTTTAGGAAACACTCCCATATTTGTGCACTTGACAGCTGATTAAACTGTTTGCAGAGGTTTATATTTGTGTGCCTGTGTGATGCAAATACCATCGTGGACTGTCTGTGTGTGTCTAAAGGCTTGTGCCATGCTTCTATCACCCCTGTTGATGACTCACACAGTATTACTTGATCCCTTGATTTGGGTTTTATGGTGTGGACAACATCTACCTTCGTGTGTCCCACATCCTGCAGCTGATGATCAAATCTGTCCTCATGAAGGTCACAGATCAATAATATTTCAGAGGAAAGAGAACTATATTTTCTGTGTTTGCTGATGATAAGATTGTAGTTGCATATTTGTGTCTTTTGCAAAATACTTACTGTTTGTTAGCATTCAAGAGTGACCAGGCAGCAGATTGCAAGAGCAAAATATATTTTGAAAAGAGAGAGAATCAAGAGTATTAGATATCCCTTTAGCTATCAAAGGAAACTGTGAAATATCATCATCCTACAAGGACACTTCCATTTTCAAAAGCTAAAACATCTCTCAGTTAGGGTTGTGTTTGGTAAGCAGGTCTGGAGAAAGAACCAACCCCAACCCCAACCCCAACCCCAACCCAAACTCAACAGGTTTTCAGAATTCTCAAGCTTGTTTCTAGCATATCATTAAGCTATACTAATGACACTTTGATTGGAAGGATAAAGTGAAATATTAATTTATTTAACTGAATGACTGTAGTCACCTATTTCATGGACATTGTCAAATTTTCTGTGCGCTGCTGTGCACTCTTGCAGTTGCCTTGCATAGTCAAAATGAAAAACAAAATTATTGATTAAAAATCCCCAAAATGCTTCAAACACTTTTCTAAATAATCTTGATATCAAAAGGAAATTAAATATACGCAGAGAAGGTCTGAGCACTATTAATAGTACTGTTGTTTTTGAGAGTGACATATAGCAAAGAGGAGGGGCAGAGCGGCGGCTGCAGCCGGTGTCCAAGGTAACGATGTGATAACTGGCCTGAAGCCCGGCCCTCAGGCCTCATCGCAAGTATCTAACGCTAACAGTGTGGGTGGTGATTTATGACCTGCTTTATCAATCACTTTATTGATTCCTCTGCAATTATCTGTGTGGGAAGCAAATAGGCCGGCACAGGTTTTCGCAGTCAAGAGAAGGGTTACTCAGGTTTTCACATGGCACAGATGATATTCATAGCCCCATGGCCTCCCTCCTGGATTTAAATGGGGGGAGAAATGTTTTAAATTATGATTTAAAACACCTTCCCGACATTTTCACCACCTAATCGCTTAAATGAAGTCTTGATTAGTTACACTGATGAGTTACAATTGATCAGTTACTGACTGTGTCGGTCGGCAATTTTGTTTTGCTTCAGGCCAAATTTTTTTTAAGGCATTAGAAGCTGAGCCAGGACATGCGATTATAAAGATAAACTTAATCTAAGGCAAAAAATGTGACACCGATTGATAATATACTGCTAAGAGTGTCTTGCTGTAAAAAATGCTAAACCTCGCTGGTTAAAAAGAGAAAAATGGCATTACTAAAATGTCTTAAGAGGAAAGTTGGCTGCGATAGGACAAACAAAGATGGAAGACAGCTAAATTCTCCCAAGCTTGTCCCTCAAATCATGCTTGTATTTATCACTCATTTATTGTTGTTGATGGTGAGAATCAGCTCATCTAATCATGACTATCACTGACATTTTAAAGTCTTAATAAACATCTGTCCTGTTTTGAATGATGTCTGCTTTATTGCTGTAGAGAGATAGAAGAGCAAAACATCAGCTGGTGCGTGAGAGACACTGGCTTGAGAGCGAGGGGGCAGCAGGCAGTACTACCCCGCTGTTAATTTTTTTGATTTATATCTTTTCAAACAACTTTATTTATCCCCGCAGGGCAATTCAGTTACAGTTCACCAGTCACATTAACAGAAGAAAAAAAAACAAAGACAGAACAACCACAATCAGTCAAGCTTACATGACAGTCAGTGGCAACAGACCAGCTCTTGAGATGAGAGCAAGGCAGTGGGCACACAGGTCATCATGCATGGACACAGCAGGAACCATCATTCAAGTCAATAAATATGATGAATACAATGACAATTCTGGGCAGCACAGTGGTGCAGCGGTTCAAAAGGTTCTGGGTTTGAGCCTTGGCTGGAGCACAGGATCTTTCTGTGTGGAGTTTGGAGTTTTTTTATTAGTCTAGTTCTAAAAAGATACATGGAACCACTCAATGCACGTGTATGTGTCTTATATCATTGTAAAGCTCCGTTTCTGCCATTTCATTTGATATGTGTGTCATATCTGTGCGGTGACGGGTTCGTGAGTTATTTGGATGAGAGTGAAAGGAGTGCACATCAATGCACAGCTTTTTGCAAACTGGAATTATGATTAGATTCAGCCAAATTCAAAAAGTGTTTCTAACAAATATTTGAACACAAAAATAAGTGATAGGTACCACTGTTAAGGTGCAGCTGAGTGTGACTGAGCTCCGACAAACCATTCCAGAGATATGCAAAGAATGTGTGTGTACATCACGCACTTTGCATGAATGGGTCTGTAAGGGTTCAAAATGACCTGGAACAGCAAACGCTAAAACATGAATGTCACAGCATGACTGTTTGCTGCTGAGTGAAGACAGTTTCATTCATCAGCATGTGAGTGTTGATATTTCTCACTGCCTGCTGCCCATTGAAACTGAATGCATGCACAGCGCCGAGGAGGCTCTGTCTCTGGATGAATCAGACCTTGAATCAATGTGATCAACCGCAACTTGACTGGTGCATTTCATGTATAGGTGGTATGCAACATGGTGGACAAATAACTATCTCATTTTACAGCTGAAAAGAGCACAAAAGTTTGTTCCTGAAGATATTTGAGGGGGGAATTATGCATTACAGTAACAGAAGCTTAAGTGGTGTTTGATCAGCACAGGTTGCTTAACCAGGGTTGCATATCCGACCCATGATGTACTCTCATTAACTCTCCACAGAGAATGAATGAGGCAAAGATGAGAACCCCCGGTGCCTCTTTCAGAACTGAGAGAATTTTAGCTGCCCTGAAGCCGAACCCAATCAATGACTGCATTCCATAACCAGTGAAAACAAAAAATGAAAGACTCATTTTCTTCTGCTTATTCCTGTTAAGGGTGGGGGTGGGGGTGGGGGTGGAGCCTATCCCAGTGTCTGTCAGGTGAGAGGCGGGGTTCACCCTGGACTGGTCGCCAGTCCGTTGCAGGGCCAACACATAGAGACAAACAACCATTCACTTTAACCATTCAATTTAGAGAATCAATCAGCCTCGTCCCCTCTTGATGTCTTTGGACTGTGGAGGAAGCTGGAGTACCAGAGAGAACCCAGCAGGAACAGGGAGAACATGGAGACTCACCCAGAAAGACCCCGTGCTGCAGCCGGGGCTCAAACCCAGAACCTTCTTGCTGTGAGGTGACGGTGCTGACCACTGCTCCACCGGGCCGCCTTTCTAAAATAGATATTCATGAAATCTAAGTGTGAATTAGGTGAGGCTTCATGTTGTGGCCCTAATTTGTTGTTCAGCAGATGCTTTCTAGCTCAGTCCATCTTCAGGCAACTGTTTTCAAGAAAAAATTTCAGACAAAAAAAACTTCAATTTCTCTGTGTTCACCAAACCTATATTCCTCAATGCCACTTGGACTGATTGTATTAATTGGGCAGTGAACTTCAGAGTTCTCTCTTACAAATGAAACCAAACTCAAACTCTCTTTCAATAATGGTCCTCAGTTTGATTTGGGTACCAGCAGATGAAGAGGACATGTTTGATCAAAGTTATCCAACAGCTAAAAAGTATATCAGCTAGTGAAACTTCCAAAATTGTGGGTTTTAAAAACCAGATGTGTTCACTTGTTCATGGATGTGTTTGCTCTGTTGCTCAGGTGCCTGTGATGAGTGTATGGACCTGCTGGTCGGCCGGGAAGCAGTGGCACATAGAGTGTCAAATTCTGCACATGGCCTCCCAGATGCATATAAAGCATGTTGCTGGCGTATCCACATTTACTTGAACTTTTACAAAAATGACAACTACTACGAATGCCAACTCATCTCAACTCACTTCATCGTGGTTCTTGCTTGCTGCAAGATTGAAGCCACGAATATGTTGGAACAGATGAGCTCTCAGGAATGAAATACTGGCCAACTGAACAAGTAGTGATTGGTTCTTAAATGGCGCACCTGTTTATTCTTTTGATAGGAGGTCATGTTGCACAATAAATGTACTTCCAGCCAAAGAGCGCAGTCAACACACACAAGTTTGAGAAAAGTCCAGTCAACCAAACAAATCTTGTGAGCTGTTGTGCAGTTGAAATGTCCTGGTTCAAACTCATGAGCATTTGAGATCTGTGATGATATTCCTGGATCAGGACTGACTGCTCTTTATTCTCTAATTCCTGCAATTAAACTGTATGATTTGAAACAAATAATCCAAAGAGAAGAGAGAGAAAACAAGAGCAGGAAATTCCATGATACTGGCGAAGATGAGGCTGTGACGTTGTTATGTTTTCTGTGAATTGAAATGTATCACCGTATTCTGTTTTCTTATGGTTAAATATAGATGCAATGCACTGCAGCTTGTTTTGTGTGTGTGTGTGTGTGTGTGTGTGTGTGTGTGTGTGTGTGTGTGTGTGAGAGAGAGAGAGTGAATCTCCAGGATTCCTCTGCATCCATCATTGTGGCAGTGCCAGACAAACCAATCTCCTCACTGTCTCCTCTCATTGCATCACACTCGTTCAAACCGCAGCTTCATAACGCATGGAGGACGAATCATCTCACCAGGAGATGGACGAGTGATAGTTTACACTGTTCCCCAGTGACCCAAAGCTTTCTTTGTTCGTATTTTCTCTTAGTATTGGCTTCAGGTGAAGAAACTGTTCATTCAGGTGAATTCATGTGTTTGTCATGGATTGTTTCTTTCTGCAACATCACAAAACAACCTGTCTCATCGATGGCACAGTGGTTACAAATATTCAGTCATCAGTTCTGAAAGTCTTTCCTCAAAACCTAATACCGCACTGGGTTGTCCTCTAGCGCCACCAGCAGGTCAAGCCTTTCATCTATCCAGTGCCATACATCTCATATCTTAAATGATATTTTGTCTAAACAAGATCTTTCCAGTTCATCCTTGATTTTCAGTGGATGTTTGTCCCAAATGTCATTTATCAGTAGTTTATGACAGAAGGGACATGGGTACTGGAGGGTGGAGTCATATCCCCACGAAGTAACTGTAATACCGTAAATTCTGGACTACAAGCCGCGACTTTTTTTCGACGCTTCATGCCCCGCGGCTCATACTCCGGTGCGTCTTATACGAGGATTTTACCTTCACCCTGGGGTGTGGCGGGCAGCGACAGCGGGCAGTAATTCCCAATTGTTCCTGATGGTAGCTCCAAGTACCGTACTTAGGGAAATTACCATAACATTGGGCCAGGAATTTCCCTAAGTACCGTCCAGTCCATGCTACGGTGCAGTGTAAAAAGAGCATCACACAATATTTTCAGTCATTTGTACTCACCCTCAAGACGGAGAGCAGAAGAAGGAATGCTTATGATGCAGCTTTCAAGTTAAAGGCAATCAATCTGGCGGTGGCAGATGGAAATAGAGCTGCAGCACGTAAGTTTGGCATAAACGAATCGATGGTGAGACGCTGGAGGCGGCAACATGATGAACTGACCCAATGCAAAAAGACTACAAAAGCTTTCAGAGATCATAATAGCAGATGGCCCGGACTTGAAAACGCTCTAGAAGACTGGGTCAACACGCAGAGAACGGGCGGCCGAGGTGTTTCCACCCTGCACCGCGGCTTATTTACCAGTGCGGCTTATACGTGTACAAAGTTGATTTTTTCCCTAAAATAAGCATCTGCGGCTTACATAACGGTGCGCTCTATCGTCCGGAATTTACGGTACTTGAAATTCATATGATATATACTGTACTGTATATGTATATATATATATATATATATATATATATATATATATATATATATATATATATATATATATATAATGTATAATTTTCATTCAGTGATACTGATGGCGTTATCTGCCTTGTTGAACCTCCTGCTTCAGCGGAACTCCCGGTCGTTGTAAGTGCTCAATACTCCACAGATGTTGAAACAGGACGCTTGTCTCCTTCATCAGGAAGATGATGATGATGGTGATGGTGATGAAGACTCGGTGTCTGGTGCCATGGAGAGGGATTGACAGAGGCCTACAGGGGTAGGCTCTCTACATCCTAATATTATATATGGTAGCCAGTGAGAGGTCTCTTCCTCGTCACATTTTTTTGCATTCTTGTGTGGAAGTGCGAGATGGACATGAACACTAAAGTAATGTGAATACATCATGAAAGAATGAACAACCTGCACATTCTCATCCTTTTTAACAGAGTGCATCCGGCCATGGCCAGGAGGAGGGGCCATCAACCATTGCAGCACAGATTAACACAGTGAGATGTTCTGGAAATCTACCAGGTTCATGCTGCATGTAGATTTGTAGAATTTAGTCTCATCCTTATGTTTGCAGTTACCAGTGAAGCACTTGTTCAGAATGCATCTAATAAAAAAGAGGAGAAACTGATCTGGAAATGGTGGACATGGGGCGTCAGATCACTAAGGCGGATGTGGAAATCGAAACACTGAAACATGAATTACAGGTGGGTGTATGGTCACAGGTGAAATCTGTTGATTCATGGAACAATATGAGCCTATACTGACTGTTGTACTTGCGTTAGTAGGAAATAAAGAACAAGTGAAATCTGAATGGTTTGTCTTTATTTGACAGTGGTTAAAAGAGGGTGTTGCCCAGTATGTCCCTGACAGTTCTTCCATCTGTGACATTGACACGATGGTCTTCCTCGAGGTCACTGGTTTGTATTGCAGGGTGTTGCTCTCTTCTGATTCTGGCAACATTATGAACAATACATGCCACAATGATGTCACAAGCCCTCTCTGGGGGTTGCCCTTAGTTTACGCAGGCACTGGAACGGGTGCTTTTGGCACACTTATTGCCATTTCAACCCACGCTCTAGTCCTGCAGTGGGCCGCATCGAACCACTGCTGGGGCCCCGACTCTGGGTCAGGGTAAGGGGTCACCAGTGAGGGCAGGCATGGCTCCCCTCTGTCACCCAGCAGAGAGCCATCAAAGTCTCCTGTAAATATATTGTGGATAGATTTTAAGTGTTAAAATACAGAGACCAGTGATATTTGACCCAAGCTTTACCTACCATGTGCAAACCTGTTGCTCAGGTCCTCTCGGGATAGACCCGTGAGTCACGCACAGAGCCGGGCCTCTGGGCTTCAACATTTGTGTTGAGGGATGCTGCATCACATGATCTTGACAGTGCAGATACTGAGATATGTTAGTTGCAGTTTATTGCGATGTATCGTGTTACTGTAAGACAGTAGTCTGTTTACCTGCACATTAATGCTGTGGAAAGACTTTCTATTGACAGTTTCCTTCATTTCGTGAAGGAGCAGTGATGGGAATGTGTGTGCCATCAATGCACATGATCACATTAGGAAGCCCTACGAAATAAACCTGAATTACTGATCCAAGTCAGAGATTACAGCAGAACATCATTACCAGAATATAGTTTAAAATGTAGCCGTTAACCTTAACAGAATGATTGCTTCATCAGTCACCTGCAATCCTGTGGAATTCCTCCTTGATTGTCCTTTTGGGTTTGTGCCCCAGGAACACGATGAACATGTGCAGCGAGCGTTGAGTGCGAATGATTACTCTCCTTACCGTTCTACAGGCCGTTGCTTTCCCCAAATGCTCTACGTCGCCAATGCTATGAAGAAAACTCCCGGATGCAACAAAAAAAGAGGGCAGTGCAAAGAATTTGCTCAGAAGTCAGACCACGTGTGTGTCATTGCAAATGTATGACCAGAGAACGTTATTGAGATAAATGATGGAGTGAGACGAAAAACGGTATCACTCAATTAAAAAAAATCATCTGGCCATGACAAAATGTAGATCCATGGTAAAAAAAAAAAATTCTCTCCCAACGTAAGGCTAAGCAAATTAATTCTGCTTCAGCATCTACCGGATTTCTGAGAAACTGAATCCCCATGTCTAACAGCGCCGCAGATCCAGATTCAGAAACCTGATTTATCCTGTGGGGCCAATTAGGAGCAGCAGGAGGGAGGAGACGGGGATAAACTCAAGAGTCGATCTGATAAAACCTGCCAGTGAGCAGGTGAGGTTCGCAGAGGAAGTTACCCCAGGAACAGACCCAGTTTAAGTTCCCTCTCTTTCTGGAACTGGAAACTCAGAGTTTCCCTCATTTCAGGTTTAATAAACTCAGAGTTTCCACAAAACCTGCTTTTTGGACCAGACCCGAGGTGTCACAGTGCACATGCATGAAAGTGGAGTGCCACGTCGGGCTGGTGTCTGATTGGCTCCACGCAGTATTCTACTGACCAGGGGGGTATTTGATGCTCAACAACACATTGGTGCTTCTGTGTCTCTTCTCCACTTAGTGATCCACATAAACACAGCCATGCCTCCTCAGGCTAACCATCTATTGATGATGAGCATATTCAAACACACAAAGAGTAAAACATTGAACACTGAATTTTTTTTTAAAAATTTCCCCGAACTTAATATATGCAGTAAGGATGTTTGGAGAGCAACTATTGCATAACAGTACCCTCATAACAATATCAGAGGGCAATAGCATTAAAGACAAATCATAGAGAGAGCAGTGACAGGGGAGAGCGGAGGAGATGATGGTGTGAGATGAAGGGAGATAATGGGAGGGAGGGCAGCTAGTCGACATGTCCACGTAGACTCAGTGAAATTACACAAATGTTTCCTGATGACAGTGCACCATCATCATAACAGTACACCCTCGCTGTCTCTTCACTCTAGGCTGGCGCTGTAAAGAAAGTCAAAACAACATCTCAGTTGGTATATTTATATTGGAACAGTGCAGGGTTGCATTAATATTACTGACCTCTGCTGCTAACCTTAAAATAATCTCATTAGTCTAACACTATTTAATCACTGAATTAACGAGTGAAGTAACCATCCACAGCAGGGGTTCTCAAACTTTTTCAGCCGAGCCTCTCTGGTATAACTGGAGATATTTAACTGGTCTCCACCTAGTTTTATAGAATTTTTTTCTTCTATTAAACATTTTCATTAACTTAAAGAACATTTAATAGCAGTAAAACACAAAGATACAACTATAGTTAATCAAAATGTTTATTGGGGGTTGATATGATTTTTTAAAAAATGGAAATGAGGAAATGATCCAGGCAAGAAAGATAAGATTACAGGGGCACTAAGCCTTGTTACCTGACGTCACTTCTGTTGACGTTTGTTGTAAATACAAACGAAAAAAGAGCAAGCTGCCCCCCCCCCCATTTCTGTAAATATTATGAACGCACATCGACATGGAAAGTTGACCTGTGTTGCACTAACATCGCTAAGATGAATGAGCAAACTCCAACTGTTTGTTGAGTAAATTTGTATTCTAAGTCTTTGTACAGTATCTTTACGATATTAGGTCACGAGTTACAACTGACATATTTGCAATTATTTTGTTAGGTCATGAGTTACCACTGATATATTAAAAATTACTTGATGAGCTCATGCAAAAGAGACACTGCTTGTAGAATTTGTCCCTCCTGGAATCGATGCTAGTGCTAGCTAGGACCTCCAGAGCAAGCTAGGAATAACATAGCCTAGTTTCATAGCTACTACGCTACTCAATCGACTCTGCTTATTCCCCAATGTATGCACGCGCACTAACCCCCCATCCCCAACCATCTTGTTGGTGATTGGCTGGAATGTGGTTTATCTTAAGTGCGCATCCTGTGCACTCAGTGTTTCTTTGCCGTTTGTGAGCCCTGTGTTGTCTCCTACCTAGCGGCTCAAGGAGAGACGCCTATGATTTGAGACAAAATTGAAATCGCACTGAAACCATGCAACAAGGTTTAGTGCACCTTAAAAGAGTAAGTAGAAGACATGCCTTATCTTGTCTGTTATCAGAAGCTATGCAGGTTCAGCTCTGGCTTGTGCTCGAATGGGGGACCACTGAGGATTACCAGATGTTGAAAGCTTTTTCACTTCTGACCTCAAAGGACCTCCTCAGCAGATACATAGCTGTGAAATAACAGCAGCTTTGACTTTTTGGGGGCACCTTGAGCTTACATCCACAAAACACTTAATGCTTCATGCATTTCTAGAAATATTGGCAAATTTTCCAAACACAAACAGCTTATCAGTACTTTGCTCATGATAAATAAAGACCTTGATGTTACGTAACACATTCCACTGTGCAATGACAGGAAAAACATTTGACAAGATCTTAATACTTTAGCATGTAAAGATTCAGCCATGACTCATCAAACCACAGTTTTCTTCAAAACAAAAGAAAAAAATCAATGAAGTTGCATCAAATTGTGCCTGGAGCATCCAAATTTGCAACAGCTCCTGCAGCTTGAAGAGTCCTGGAACAGAAAAACTTAGCTCCACAACTGCACCCATACTCAGCTATGTCCTACCAAAAGCGCAGCAATGCCACCATGAAGCAGCCTGTGGAGAGGAGGCAGTTGAAATCGCTCACCAGCTTCTCAAAGACAGAATCCCTCTGTTTTCTATCCTCGATGATTTTTGCCAATGTGAACTCAAGCGATGATTTCTCCAATCCAGCAAGTGCCCTTGAGCCTCAACCTAACGGATTAGGTTTCAGGCTCAAAGTACCATGTTCTTGACGAATGTCAAATCATTTGCTTCTTTGCTCAATAGAAAGTGTTGATTTAGTCAGAATTGTTAAAACAGTTAAAAAAAAAACGGGAACCATTTATTTGTGTTTTTAAGAAAACACTATATGAGTTTTGGGGTGTGCCATGCTGCCGTTTCCTCCAACTTTGTATTCAGGCCTTTCTGAGTTTGAGCAAGTCAAGTTAGTACTTGGATGGGAGCAGTAGTTCAACACTTTCGTATAACAAGTTGCGCCCTCAGCAGGTTTCACGTTCACCATAACTGTAATAAAAACTGAGGACAACAGAAGTCACAGAAGGCCTCTGTGTGTCAAGTACTCATGAAATAATTAGCTGTTCCACATCGCTTGTCATTGCAGGTCTTGATGCTGAACTCAACCTGGCTATGGGCGCCACTTCTGACGAACCAGAAAGATAATTAACCTGCCACCCCAGAACAGCTCACTTTCAGACATCAAGAGGGAAACCGAAAGGGATGAGAGGCCTTCAGGTGTCTGTCTCTCACTCGGAGGATAATTGACTGTTAGCAGAGCTCCATGTGTCTGCTACCTGTTTTCCTCTCACACTTCATATAGAGAATTTAGTATAATTGGCAAGGCAGATTTACCATCAAACTTTTTGTATTCCTGGAAGGATACAGTTCTCGTCAGCCATGGGTATATATAAATATGTACTTAAATTGTCAAGTTCATTTAGGAATGTGACATAGATTTATGTCTACTTGCCTGGTTTACCTGTGCTACATGAATTTTTCCCCCCAAAAATAGAAGAACTCTACTTTTGATCAGCTACATTTGACGTTTGCTTTATTCCTTCACTGATATCAGCCTTCTATTTTCAAAAGAATGATCTTGTTGTTAATAATTGAACACACTCCCACATCATCTTTGCTCTTTCAAGATTTTTGGGTGTAATGCAGTCTTCTTATGATTTTGTTACTCAGGATCGTGCAGGAGGACGGCTGCTACATAATTTTGAGACTTTGGGTGTAGAGATCTGGAGCAAACAGTGCTTCATTGACATGAAAGGAGATATCCTTACCACTTTATTTCCTGAGCTTAGTATTTAAGGCATCGACTCAATCATTACCGCTAGCTTAAACAGAACACCATTCTCTGGACAAAAAACATGTATGTCGCAACATAATCTCAGTTATTCATGGATCTAGAATTGTGGGTTGATGTATTGATAAGAAAATGCAATGTATCAAATCCTTAAAGAAGTGACAGTGAAGACAAAACTACAGTGTTAATAATTAAAAATAATAAAATCTTTTAAAGCCCACCGACATCTTTGCTAATCCTTCTTCCAACGCTTCCCAGTCAGGCTCATGATGAATGACCCTGTAAATGGTTTTACGTTTTTTTGCCATGTCATCAATTCATGGACAGAATCTCAGAGGAGTCAAGAAAATCACCCAATTACATCCACACCCCTCATTGATCTCTCCCCACTCCTTGAGATGCAGAAAACGAAACACAAGATACAAAGCATTGATATGCACCACTGGAGGGGTTAAACAAGTGATTAATATTCATGCTTTTCCTCACACAAGGACGCACAGCCTGGGGGAGGAGTTTTTCAAACCATGAAGTAGGCTGACAAACACAGCTTTGAGATATCACCAATTTTACAGTTATTCTGGCTAAAATGTAAGCAAACAATTTCCTTCCAGTCAAATATTTACCCTCTTGTAACTGTAGTTTGGTCTACAACCCAAGGACTGGCCTACAGACCATCTAAATCCAGCACACTACATCTGATAAGAGATTTCCCCCAAAAATCAATAAAAGGCAGCTTCACAGGATGCCCGTCAGTATGTATGTCAGTCTGTGTGGATAACAATGACTCTGTACTGCTATTAAACTTGACTTCAACAGAGGTGCTGTCAACATTAGATAGGACATAAAATCGACCACCCAAGAATCAGCAACCAAAGTGAGCTACTTGCTGTCACACAAGGTACCCAAGTAATGAAACCTTGCTGACACAAACCCACATGTCAACTGTTCAAGGTGTTTTCCTTTACTTATTTAACAAGTCAGGAATGAGTTTTTACGGGCTTGGTCACAATCAAATTTTGGAAGTGCTTGTTAGTGCAGGGAACACAATTCCACTTCCATCCAATAGGTTTGAGCGAAGCTCATAAATACACAGTGGCTACCAGTGCAGGTCTCACTGTCCTCCCAAGTCAAGTCAATTTTTTTTCTTATATAGCGCCAAATCACAACAAAAGTTATCTCATGACACTTTACAGGTAGAGCAGGTCCAGTACCACACTCCTTCAATGAATTTCCACCTAACAATTCTCCATCAGCAAGCACATCCTGCAACAGTGGTGATGAAAACCTTCCTTTTAACAGGCAGGAACGTGGAGCAGATCCAGGATCAATGGGGACGGCCTTCTGTTTTGACTGGTTGGGGGGAAAGAGAGCAGGAGAGTGGGGCAGAGACAAAGACAGATAATGGAGGAAGACAGATATGCAGAAGGAAAGAGTGGGACAGAGACAAAGACAGATACAGAGGACAACAAATATACAGAAGGAAAGAGAGGGACAGGGATAAAGAGAGAGAGAAAGGGAAGAGACTGATGGACAGACGGGGATGTGAGCAGGTGGAGCCTCTTCAGGTCTGCAGCCTCCTCCAGCAGCACCAGGATCTGGGAAGCGGGGAGCCTGAAGGCTCTGGAAAAGAAGACGAGTTAGTAATACATATGAGTATGATTTATATATGACACATATAGGAGGACAGAGAGGAGTAGAGAGAAGCCCAGTGCACCATGGGAGATCCCCCAGCAGTCTAAGCCTATAGCAGCATATCTAAGGGCCAGCCTAAGCAGTCCAACTATAAGCCTGATCAAAAAGGAAATTCTAAAGTCTGCTCTTAAAGGTAGAGTGGGGGTCTGGGTCCTGGACTGAAACTGGGAGATGGTTCCACAGGAGGGGAGCCTGATAGCTGAAGGCTCTGGCTCCCATTCTACTTTTAGAAACTCTAGGAACCAGCAGTAACCCTGCATCCTGGGAGCGAAGGGTTCTAGCTGGGTAATAGGGGACTATGAGCTCTGTCAGGGATGAAGGAGCCTGACTGTTGAGGACTTTGTATGTTAGAAGGAGAATTTTGAATTCTATTCTGAATTTGACAGGGAGCCATGCAGAGAAACCAGTCCAGGAGAGACATGGTCTCTTCTACTAGTTCTCGTCAACACGTGGGCAGCAGCATTTTGGACCAGCTGGAGAGTCTTTAGGGACTTACTGGTGCAGCCTGATAGGAGGGAACTGCAGTAATCCAGCCTGGAAGTGACAAAGGTATGGACTAGTTTTTCTGCATATTTTTGAGACTGGATGTGTCTGATCTTAGCAGTGTTTCGTAAATGAAAAAAAGCAGTACTAGAAATTTGCTTAATGTGGGCATTAAAGGAAAGATCCTGATCAAAGAGAACACCTAGGTTCCTTATGGTCGTGCTGGGGGCCAAGGTAATACCATCCAGGGTACTGATCTCATTAGATAGGGTGTCTCTAAGATGTTGTGGGCCCTGGACAATAACTTCAGTTTTGTTAGAGTTTAATAAAAGGAAATTATGGGTCACCCATTTTCTTATCTCCTTTAGACAGGCCTCCAGTTTAGCCAGCTGTTTTGTTTCATGTGGATGCATTGATAAGTACAGTTGCATGTCGTCTGCATAACAGTGAAAATGAATCGTGTGTCCTTATAATGTGACCTAGAGGAAGCAGGTATAGTGTGAAGAGGACTGGTCCAAGCACAGAGCCTTGTGGAACACCATAACTGACTGCAGTGGTTTCAGAGGTATTATCAGTCGTTAGTACGAACTGAGATCAACTAGTTATTATGCTTATTCATCTTTTCTAAGCTGTAAATGTTGCTATGATGTCAGATATGCTTGTTGAACATGTCAAAGCATCACATATTGAGGTACATGCTGTGGGAGCCAAAGTGTGTTTTATGTGCTAGTATATGCTTTTGTTTGGTTATATTTATTAGTTTACATGAATGTCAATAAATAATTTAGTTTATCGAATAAATAGTTTATTAGAAATAGGCAAAACATTGATTTGATTTAAGTCATGTTTATTTTAAGAGACCCTCTTGTAACCTTTTATGAGTCATTCTATGCTACTGTCGCTTTAAGTAAACAGGCCTTTAGCACACATATTCTTTTAAGAGAGCTGAGGCTTAATTAAGACTGAGCCACACAATTTTCTCACCATAGTGCCTTTTCTGATGAAAATCCTTGACTTTGGATCACTCCGGTAACCAGATGCTTTGAAAAACTTGGAATAAATACGCTTTGTTTAATATTTTTACTTTGGAATACTATGGACATTTTGTCCATGCAGTGAAGGTGCATGAGTCAAGTTAACCTGGTTTGGAACTTCAACTCCCACTTTTGTGTGAAACCTTAGTTCTACTTGGATGAATGGACAGATAAAGGATTGGACACCACAAGGAAAGAAGAATCAGAGGGGAGGGCTCCATGTAACCTGATGTGTCCCCCAGCAGTCTAAGCCTGTAGCAGCATAGCTATCAATGGTTCAGGGCTACCTGAACCAGTCCTGACTGAAGGCTCTGTCATAAAGGAAAGTCTTAAGCCTAGAGTTTAAAGTAGTTAGAGTGTCTGCCTCTCTGACCCATGGAGAGAGCTGGTTCCACAGTGAAGTAACTGAAGGCTCTACCTCCCAGTCTGTTTTCAGAGATACTGGGAGTCACTAAAAGGAGTGTTTTGAACCTACATAAGAGTTCATTCCATCACGACTTGGCAAATTCGCGCAAATGACGCGACGCGAAAGTTGCGTTCGCATCCGGTGTGAACACACAGTTACACTAGCCTGCGCTCCCCTCTCATGAACCAGTCTACCATCCAGTCCCCCATCAAGCTGGCTTGCTCTCCCTGCCTCCCCTACCAGAAGCTTCCTTCTTCAGCTGTTATTAACATTTCTATGTTTCCCACATTTTGCATTGTAAACTGTTTTCTTGTCTGTAACAACATCTACTGCACGTCTGTCCCTCCTGGGTGAGGGATCCTCCTCTGTTGCTCACCCTGAGGTTTCTCAGATTTTTCCCTGTTAAAAGGGTTTTCTATGGAGTTTTTCCTCTGTCGATGTGAGGGTCTAAGGGCAGAAGATGTTGTTATGATGCCATGTGAAGCCCTTTGAGACAAACTGTTTGTGAAAACGGGCTCTACAAATAAAATTGCCTTGCCTTGCCTCCTCACACACAGACAGGCAAGCAGTACAAGGTAACAAAATTCAACCTCTTGTCTGACCATCATCCATAGGCATAAGTTCCAGAAACTTTGCAAGGTGTTTCTGAAATGTTAAGGAAGCAGCAGAGACTTGCTTCACTGCCTCTCCTTTAGAATATCTGCTGTTTAAAAGAGCATTTGAACACAGAACCGAGAACAAAACAGAGAGCAGCAAAGACCGTCTCTATTTTATGGAGCAGTTTACTGCTGGACAACCGAGGGAGCTGGTAAGGAGCTGTCTCCATATTGAAACTGAGCAAAGCTGCTATGAAGCTAAGGGAATTCTGGAAGAACACCAGAAATGCTTACAAGATTTCAGTGGCATATATTAACAAAGCTTTGAACCGGTCTACCATCAAGTCTGATGACAGAGAGGCTCTTCAGTCTTTTGGTCTCGATCTCACAGCATGTCATAATGCTATGACCAATGTAGAGTATATGGAAGAGCTCAATAATGCAACTAACAGGTGTGCTATAATCACCAAGCTCCCATACAAGCTGAGGTAGTGATGGAAAAGCATTGTCTGTAGCATTCAAGACCACGATCACCAATTGCAGAGCCAAATTCAATGACCTTGTGGAATTCATTAACAAGCAGGCGAAAGTAACAATGCACCCACTGTTTGGTGGTATGAGACTCCTCAAAGAGCTCAGCTAAAGGTAAAATGCATGAGAGGTCACATGGGAGAAGTGACAACAAAATGAACCTTTCGTAACCTTTTGTTAGGAGCCATTTTTATGCTACTGTCACTTTAAGAAAACAGTTCTTTAGCACACATATTCTTTTGAGGGAGGTGAGGTTTAATTGGGACTGAGCCACACAGTTTTTTTTCTGTTTTTCAGTTCCTTTTCTGATGAAAAACCCATGATTATGGATTACTGTAACTAGATGCTTTGGCAAACTTGTACTAAATACATTTTTGTTTAATATTTTTACACTGTAGCGGCACACTGGTGCAGTGGTTAGCACTTTCGCCTCACAGCTGGGTTCGATCCTCAGCTCGGGCACGGGATCTTTCTGGGTGAGTCTGCATGTTCTCCCTGTGCCTGCGTGGGTTCTTTCCAGTGCTCCAGCTTCCTCCACAGTCCAAAGACATCAAGAGGGGACCAGGTTAATCCAGACTCTAAATTGACCGTAGGCATGGCTGTGAGTGTGTGTGGTTGTCTGTCTATATGTGTTGGCCCTGTGATGGACTGGCCAAGGGTGAGCCCCACCTCACCCCGAAAGCTGCTGGGATAGGCTCCAGCTCCCCCCCCCCCCCCCATGACCCTTAACAGGAATAAGCGGAAGAAAATGGATGGATGGATGGATTTTTACACCGAAGTCCTGTGGATGTTTTTTCCATGCAGTGAAAATGCATGTGTCAAGTTAACCTGGTTTGGACGTAAGCAGGCTGTTTCAGCTGGCTTTGCATGCTGTGTGTTACCATGTTTTTAGAAGTGTTTTACCAGTGACATCAAGGCGTCCCGGAGTCCCATATATGGACAAGCTAACTGCATGCACTAACCCTTATTCCAGCCCCACTTCCCCCCGCTCGCATTGGTAAGTATTATTACTGTGAATTGCTCGCTTCATGGCTGCAATGGCTTCCAGAAAATGTGGTTGGTGTTTTTTGCTTGGTTGTGTTGAAGATTCCGAGGCCCAAACTGGAAAATGTTACCAGTGTCTTAGCTGTTTATTTTTCATATCAGTGATCAGACAATAGGGGTTGCAAGTCACGTCCTCTATTTACCCTAACTCCTGCACTGGGGATATGAGGAGGGGATGTTTCTCAGTTCTTGCCAGCCCTTTGGAAGTCCTTGGAATATTGACCAATCACAGAGTGGGCACAGCAGGAGGCATACAGAAAAGGAATGGTAAATTCCACGCAGATGGGACATTTTCACGGGATGCAGAGGAAGAGATGCAGCGAGAGGCACAGTGCCCTGACGATTCACAAAGTCTTCTCTTTTATGCCTCTTTTATTACAATAATACATAGAGGGAAACAGAGTCAGAATGAGGGTACAGATCTTTGCACCTTTGATCCACAGCAGAGACAGCAATGATGCAAAATCAGCAGCTGTATGAAAGAGCAGATGGTGTAACAGCATAAATCATTCAAAACAACATCATGTGGCCTTGCATGTCCCTCACCTGTTGCAGAATACTGGGACACCATATGAATTCACACACTGTGTTGGCATAATGTCGACATTGTTTGGTTATGTGTAAACAAGCGAAGTGTCTGCATGGCCATTATATGGTACTGTTGGGGAGTGGCTATTATGACAACGGTGGGTTGTAGAACTTCAACAGAGTAATGACCGTGTCAGCTACTGCCATGTTACCCTTATCTTAACAAACCATGATCTTTCCTTAAACCTGGGAGCTTTTATCTCTAAAACTTCAGAAGTCCTCTTCTTTCAATACAATTTTGGTTATCGTGGCTTTCTGCGTAGGTAGTTGGACCCCAGAGCAGACATGCAGAGAACACAGCACACATGGGTAAGTGCAGCAAAAGGAGTTTAATGAGCCAAGGGAGAAGGGGGTTTGAGGATGAGGTGGCAGGGTCCTGTGCATGGGGCTTCCCAGGGGCAAGGTGCAGCAGTATTTAGGCAAAGGGGTATGAGTCCATGTGAGCAGGGGCTGGTTGACAGAAGCAGGGAGGCAGTAAACTGTGGACAAGGTAAACAAAAGGTCACAACATGAGTGCAACAAGAAATGATCCAAAACACTTGGTACTACAAAAGGGGAGTCAGCCGAGCGTTACCACATGGATGACTCCTCTTGATGTGGAGGAGCAGTGGCTCTGCTACGAGCACCTCCTGGAAGAGCTTTTCCCCCTCTTTCTAAGGGAGAGCCTAACCCCCCTCCAGAGGAAACTCATTTTGGCCGCTTATACCAGCTTCTGCAGCCGAGGATTGGAGCGCCAATTTCTCCACTCTTGACTGCCACCTATCCAGAACACCACCTGGCCCCTTTGGCCCCTCCAATCGATGGTGAGCCCATGGGGGGGCAACAAGTCCTCTAAGGGCTGTGCCCGGCTCGACCCCACAGGTGCAGGCCCAGCCACTGGGCACTCACCAAGGAGCCCCGCCCCCAGGCCTGGTCTGCTCTCGGGCGAGGAAAAACTTTGTTGAACTTTGTTGACTGTCATTGGTCTCTTTTGAGCTACTCTTTTTCTGGTCCCTTCCTTATGACCTGTTCTGAGCTCTGGGGATCAATGGGACATGCAAACTTCTGCACCGTGATGAGGTGGTAGCTCAAGAAGGAGTGTGTATGATTTATTACCAAAATATCACTCAGCTGCAGAGATCTGGGAGGCATAATTATTTAATTATTGAAAAATAATTATTCAGCATGGAAAGCACAAACTCTGCAGCTGCTGTTGATTAAAATCAGCTCTGGTGGTGGGGGAACGAGGCCCAGAGGAGATGCTTTCAGGCACTTCACACACTGTACAACGTTCATTTGTCGGCAGTTTATTGCAGTTCACAGCTCTCACACAGTCAACTCCAAATTAATGCTACAGCTGGCTTCAAGTAGTTTTAATAGTCGCTCACTGGCAAACGTAGTAAAAGAGAGAGTTGATATCTGCCTTTAAATGATCACGCTTCACTGTATTGTTGCCGATCACCACAATTTCTATTAACATATCAGTGTATTGTTTATTTTGAATATCTGTATACATTTAAAAAGCCATTCCTACTTTTCTTTATTACCCAATGTGAAATTGTTCAAGGAGATGAAAAACTGTAAAAACTATCATTTTGAAGCGAGGAGTCCATGATGAAAGCTTAACATAGTGGAAACAGAGACTTAATGCTATACTGGCAGTGGAATCAAAACCTACAGTTGAAATGGGTGTCAACAGGACAGTGCAACGATTTATTTTTAGCACAGTGTCTTCTAGACTTATTATTGAAGCTGAGATTGAAATTTCAAGAAATGGATTCATAATATCAATCAATTGAAGCCTAAATACAACTTTAGTATATATAGTATGAAATTAATTGTTTGGTTCACTGGTGAGATACAGAGCAGTTCACCGCTAAGGCCTTAGCATCAGTCTGTAGCCTGGCTTGTATGGGACAGTTGGCTCTCGTGAAACCACATATGGTAGTAAGTTTATTTAATGGTCCTGAAAGGATTTAAAGCCACCCCCCAACCAAACAGCCAACGTTTGGTCCACCATAAGTCAAGTCAAATCAATTTTATTTGTATAGCGCCAAATCACAACAAAAGTTATCTCCTGACACTTTACAGGTAGAGCAGGTCCAGCACCACACTCCTTCAATGAATTTACACCAACAATTCTCCATCAGCAGCACATCCTGCAACAGTAGTGATGAAAACCTTCCTTTTAACAGGCAGGAACGTGGAGCAGATCCAGGATCAGTGGGGACGGCCTTCTGCTTCGACTGGTTGGGGGGAAAGAGAGCAGGAGGGAGGGGCAGAGACAAAGACATAAATAAGGAAGGAATGCTGACCCCCCCCCCCCATACACACACACAAAAAACTTTTTTTTTGTAACACTGACTATCTACTTACTTAATTTTATTTATCCATCGTCGACTTCCGCTTATTCCTTACTAATAAGGATCATGGGGGGGTGGAGCCTATCCCAGCATCTATGGGCGAGAGGCGGGGTTCACCCTGGACAGGTCCCCAGTCCATCACAGGGCCAACATACAGAGACGAACAACCATTCACACTCACATTAATACCTACGGTCGATTTAGAGTATCAATCAGCCTCGTCCCCAAATTGATGTCTTTGGACGGTGGGAGGAAGCCGGAGTACCAGAGAGAACCCACGCAGGAACAGGGAGAACATGCAAACTCCACACAGAAAGATCCCACGCCCGAGCCGGGACTCGAACCCGGAACCTTTTTGCTGTGAGGCCACAGTGCTGACCACTGCACCACCGTGCAGCCCAATTTTATTGATTTATATATTTATTTTTACTTACACGCCAAGATCAGTTTTGGATAGCTGGGGAATTATTTCCTCTCTGACAGACAAGGTGGATCAAACGTGTCATTCTGCGGTGACTGGACTGGTGCTGCTTGTCAGGGCTACAGGAGGCGGGCTTCTGCTCTGTTCTCTACTTGGACCAGCAGCAGGAGAGATAATCTGGTTGCTACTAGCATTAGAGCTAGTGTTAGCATTAGAGATGCTGGTCCTACATTGACCTTGGATGCATTTAAAAAATACAGATGTTTTCACCTGCTTTTCAAGTGGGTGGGGTTGATGTGTGTGATGTGTTCTTTTCCTGCACGTGTGTCGACGCAAAGCATGTAGAAGCGGAGTCTTCCCAAAACTGATGACAGAAGAGAGTTGCAAATAGGTGAAGATGTCGAAGGTGAGGAAATGCTATTTGCTTTGACCAGGTTCTTTGCTGGGTTTGCTATTATCATGACTGTCGATTACAGAGTTGAGTTGTTACCAGAGAACAGTCACATATATCCCCTTTCACACTGCACCAAAAACGCAGATGAACACGGGTGTTTGGGCACTCTGAAAGGGTTGACTCAGCATTTCGACCCGTGTCCACCGACCCTCCAAGCAACCCGGGTGTTTAGCGGCTGGTTCAGTATTCCTGCTGATGTCCCCGAGAATCTATTTCACTCCTTTTTCAAACAATTTACATCAATGTATATGATCTTAGGTGAATTAATCTATGCTTGGGAACTCCCACTAACCGGGAACCCTGACGTGAACTTCACAAGCGCAACCGTGTTTATAAACTTCTTGTAGAGTGATCTTGCACATCTTTTTTATCAATCATGGCAGCGCACTGGCAAGATCGTGAAGTCTGCGAGCTGCTCATCATCCGCGGTGAAGAGGAGATCCAGTGGCGGATTTCTGGAACCGTAAGGGACGCGTGATTTATGGGAAAATCAATGGTATTTTGAGTCATGGTGCACTTTTACGTGTAATGATGACGTCAGTGCGATGACCTACTGGAGAGAAAAACACAGGCACGCAGACCTCACAGGGGGAGCTCAGACCCGCGTCTACTGGAAGCTTGAATGCGCCCTAATGCAGATCAAACGCGGGCACAAAAACCTGCTTTGACACGTGTGTTTCAGTGTGAAAAAGGTATATGGTTTGTTTTCACACATTTTAAAATTTTAAGTCAGACTTACACAATAATTAGGCATTTTCCTTGCATTGTGTAAAGGTTCTGTGCGTAATTTGAACGCTGGTGGCCTAAAGAGAATTTGCATCTCTGTGCTGGTCTGTTCAGACATCATTGTTAAAGCCATCAGAGTTGAGTGGATTGGCTGGGACTGCAACCTCAAAACACACATGCAGGTTAGTTGTGTGTTCATTTTTAGTCGTCTCTGATTTCTGTCTTCAGCATACTGGTGACACACACCGAGGCCAGTGTGGTGGGTAAATCTATCCACCTTACAGTATGTGCTTGGCCAGTGTTCTGACTCAATCTATCTGTAAGGTCATTTAGTTGCGGCAAGAATGATGTGCTGATAGCAAAGAAAACATGACTACATTGAGTGTCTCACAAACATCACAGTTATATTCTCACTCTGAATCTGTAATTCACTATTAAATTTGGAGCATCATAGCTATACTGAGCCCCTGTGCCCCTCAGGTGATGAAGTGTGTGTATGATGGGTTTCCTTTCATCTGCACTCACACTAACAGTGAAAAAGGAGTGCTGGACTCCAGTCATTTAGCTCAGCTGCGGTGAGAGCCGCCTCTTTCTTCTTCTCTCTAATGGGACGTCTGTATGAAAACCACAAAGGTCTCCGACATCATCTGAAGCATACTAATGCATTGCTTTGACTTCTGGAGGCACATTGAGTTATTTTTGTAAAATCACACTCCCACAGGGACTAAGAATGGTCCTCTCTCTACCTTAGGTTGTGAACATGTAAATGGGCTAACATCATTCTTCCCAAATATAAGTGTTTTCATGTAACGAGACTCATTATGGATGCAAAACACGACAGCAGATTTATCTTTGCTTTTTTAAAACCTCCTCCATTACTTATCAGGTAAAGCAGAGCTCCTGCAGCACACACTCATTTTGAAGTTGACTTTAAAGCTTTCTTCACACTCATTTTGAAGTTGACTTTAAAGCTTTCTTATAACTTCTTGATATAAAAGAGGATTTAGACCACCTGTCCCAACAAGTAAATAAGCTTGACTTTAAATCTGTGCATGAGACTGATTAGAAATGAGTAGTAACAGCAAGAACTGACTCGTGTTCTTGGCCAGGCCTGGGGGGAGTGTCCCTATGATCATGAGATATTCTCTGAGATGTGAGCTCCTGCAAGCAGGGAAAGCTAAGTTAACTAACAAGACTCAGCCAGCTGCCATTACCACTCAGGGTAAACTTTGACAGCCAACTACTGGATGTAAGCTAGGCAAATTGTAAGCATCATCTAGATAAACAGCTCAGTAGCAAATTCCTTGGGACAAATCGAGTGCTGCTGTTACACACTTGAGCTTGCTGGAGATGAAGCTCACTCAAGCTGAGTTATATTAAAGCCTGAATGTAACGAGCCCTTTTGGCCCCATCTGCACCATCTCTTATTCTCTGTTATGGACCTCCAGTTTGTGTACCTGCGTTTAGGGTCATGAGTGTTCAGTGCCTGTTTTATTTTGGTATTTTTTCCTGTCTTTGTCAGTTTCCTGCCTTTTTGAGTGCTTCACATGCGTCTGTCCTATTAACTCCTTCCTGCCCTTGTGTTCTCCAACTGGGTCTTGTTTTTTCTTTAGCTGAGTGTACTTGAGTTTGGCAAAACCTTAAGTACTTTTCACCTGGTTAGACACAACTTAAAAACATTCTCACCCACTACAACACATTTTGCCTGTGATGCACTTGTGTTGCATAATGGTATCACAGGTAGCAAAAGTGAAAATATAGTTTAATACGAATTCGGATTGGACTGTTAGAGAAGACGGATTGGAATGTGTGCTCTCTGCCCCAAACCCAAACACGGCAATCTTATCAGCTACTGAAGGACATCTTGCCATTGTTTATACTCCTGGAGAATTTTACCCGCGTTGGTGACGCAAAAATTGCACGCACTCTCCCCCCTCCTCCTCATGCTCTTGACCTCCCCCACCCTCTCCACCCTTTCCCCCACCCCATCCTGCCTCTGCTCTCTCCACCTCCTTGGAGTGGCAGCGCCGAGATCTTGGCTGCAGCCTACCCCCCCAGGATCGGCAGCGTGGTGTATGCTGCGATGCCTCATTGGAGTGTGTAATTTGAAATTTTTCGCAAGGGATTAATAAAGTATTCTGAATCTGAATCTGAAACTCAATTAAAGCACAGTTGTCTCAGATTAAACACAGCAACTGAAAATTCATGACACTGGTTGTTGATGTGACGAAAGAAATAAAAACCAGTTCAGGAAGCCCTGGTTGTTGAGGTTTCACTATTCGCAGAAACGATCTGAGAGAGTAAGAGATAGAGGTGGTCAAGGAGGAAGAGGAGGGCTAAGGCAAAGAACAGTTATTTCTGATGAAATACAGGCTACAGTTATAGACTATGTTCTTGTCCACGGTATGACAATGAGGGAAGCAGGACTACAAGTGCAACCCAACCTCAGCAGATTCACGGTGTCCACCATAATCCGGAGATTCAGAGAGGCGATAAGGTCATTGTTTTGTTTTTTCATTACATAAATGTTTCCAGTGTAACTCAATACAGTCCTGTGAAAAGGTATTTCAGTACATCAATTTGCCAATATACTTGTAGGTCTGGTACTAAATGCATATTTTTGTAGCTGCAGGTTCTCTTCTTGTAGAATTACAAGAGTGCCACAACAGGGTAGGAGAACATCTATGTTATCCCCTCATGTCAGCCTGGTCCACCAGAACAATGCAATTAAACTGCATGAAATACAGCAGATAATCATTGAAGACCATGTGAAGTCTTAAGGCATCCTCATTGTTAGCTTTCCCACCATTGATTGTGTCCTCAAACGCAACACAATGCACATAAAGCAACTGTACAGTGCCCTTTGAACATAACTCAGAGGGTCAAGACACAGAGAATCCAGTGTGTACAGGGAGGTGTTCAGTTTGTCTGTAACACTTACAAAACAGTATTTTTTTTTTCCAGAGAGTGTTTCAAACACATTCCCTGGAAATACCACGTGAATATATTTTCATAGATGAAGCTGGGTTCAGTCTGATCCAAAGGAGGAGACCGGAAGGTGTTTGGCGAATGGGCCATTATTGCAGTCCTTGGCCAGCATGGTGGCAATGTCATGTTATGTGCTGCCATCAGCAATCATGGGGTGTCCACCATCATGCCACCTTGGGGCCATATAACACCCAACATCTCTTTACATTACTTGATCATAATATTGTGCAGGGGCCTGAGCAGCAAGATGATGAACAGGCATCATGTCTGTCATTGTGTGGGACAGTGTGAGTTTTCACTGTGCCATCGTGGTAAAAATGATTCAATATCAATCAAAAATCATGAATGTATTCCTTCCACCATTCTCCCCTTTCCAGATTCCAACAAAGGAGTTCTTCTGTTCATCGCGTTGGAGGCTTTATGACCACCAGCCCTACACCAGAGAAAACCTATTGCAGGCCATGGAACGAGCCTGTAATGACATAGGTGTGGAGGGCATGCCAAGTGTGGATCCAGCATACAAGGAGTTGCCTGGCCAAGGAGAATGTGGCATGGCCAAATTTATCCACTTGACGCAGTGGATGAAGAATTTTACAGGAGATACTGGGTGATTTCCGTTAGTTGTAATGTTATTCTTGGTTGTTGTTTTTTAACTCTACAAGGGCTAAACAGCATGCTTGTTTTGCAAAAATGCATTTTGCCTATTGTGGACAGTAAAGATTTCTACAGCTTTATATTCTGATTGTTTTCCTTTCCTATGTTGTATGTAATGACTGTTCCATTTTGATGAATGGTTTTGGGTTTGATCTAACATTTTTTGCTTTTGCAGGAAGAGTCAGAAGATTTGTGAATTTAGTTTGAAAACTGGGTCCTTGCATGATGTCTTTGAGCAGTACACCCATCCCTTAACTGTGATTGTTTTTTTCACAGGTGTTACAGCACAATCTGCGTCAACAGCATGTCCTCCTCCCACTGACTGACAATAAACAAACGTAAGGTGGGTGTGCTCCAGTTAACTTAATTACATAAATGCATGTCACATTACCATGAATATATGCACCAGAATACATATTCAAATTTTTAAGTTCTTCTCCTCCCCAGTTTCCTTTTTATTTCCTAGCTTACTCAAAGTGATCAATTGTGGATACATATAAAATGCACAGATGTAGCTGTGCATTATTCATTAACACATGTTTGAAACTGCTCACATCTGAGTCTGATTATCAAATCTTGCTATAACTCTTAACATCCAACTGAAGCAAACAATAAACAATATAGTTTTCACAGTTTTGGGCCTGTGCACCAATTCACTCTAGAACACACGTACATCACGTTATTAGTATAGTTGTCACATTGGTGGTATTTCTGTCCTGCACCAGATGTGGATAACTGAGAACAATTTCCTCCTTTCATCACCTTTAAAATGGTTTACAGGATGACACATTCTCACATGGCCAGTAATCAAGCGTCAGACATTCCGTTAGACCTGCCTTCACCAGGCTACCAGAATCAGCACAAGAGGAGACAGACTGTCCACACAAGGAGCTCAAGGTTTAACAAATGAGGTTTATTGGTGTACTATGGTCGTGGTTCCTCTGAGGTACAACAAACAAGTAAGACACTGACAAAACGCACGGGGTGCAAACACTAAAATTTGGAAAAAACACTAAAGCTAAACACAGTCAGCACTATAAGCTGAAAGAACGATAACAAAGGGCAACCACCAGACGAACTCTGGGCTGAAATAAGAATTTGGAGAGGAAAATAAATTAAGGCTGAGAATTCAGTGAGCCAAATTAGAATGGGAACGGAAAACTACGGAAATCAAAAAGGTCAGCACACGCCTGCGATAATCCAGGAAATTACTTTAACAAAATACCACAGAAATACTGGGTCTTCTGGCACATCACAGTGGCTCAGGAAAAAGTGGAGCGAAATCACACTTAGAAAAGAAAGTTCAATCAATGAGGAGTGCTCTCTACTCGGACTAGAAAAATATAACAATGAAAAAAAACTAGAAAACAGCGACGAGGCAGCAAACTCGGAAAAAACTTACAAAATGCACGTAAGGTGAGCAGGTCAGGACGACGAACACTATTTAATATTCCAGCAACACAGAAACCACCAGCTCGGACTTATAGACCTCTGCGGCACACAGGAAGTGTGCCGCAGAGTGACTGACAGGGTGAGCAGCCAATTACCAACCAACAGGGGCAGAACTCGGAACTGGGTGGAGAGAGAGGAATTAGCACAGGAATGCTGGATTATAACAGTACCACCCCCCTAATGAACGACACCTGGCGTTTGCCCTGGTTTATCTGGATACTTAGTGTAAAAATCCCTGAGCAGAGTGGAGTCGACAATGAGCGCCTTCAAAATCCAGGAGCGTTCCTCCGGACTGTACCCTGCCCAGTCAACCAGGTATTGGTAACCACGCCCTCTCCTCCGCACATCCAGGATTTCGGTCAGTGTAAACAGGCCCCCCATCAACCATATGGGGGGGTGGAGGGGCGTCGGCCGGAGGGTGCAGGTTACTGTCCACCTCCGGCTTGATGAGGGACACGTGGAAGACAGAATGGACTTTCAGAGCTGCTGGCAGAGTGAGGCGAATTGAACTGGCATTAATTATTTTCTCAGTGGTGTAGGGACCAATAAAACGAGGTGCCAGCTTCCTTGACTCCACTTGGCCACTTGGAGAGGTAAGTCCCGGGCAGCCAGCCAAACCTTCTGTCCAACTTGGTACTCAGGAGCAGGGATCCGATGCCGGTCCGCTAGGGTCTGGTTTCGGGCAGCGGCGCAACCCAAGGCATCCCAAGCTTCATGCCACACTCGTCTGGCCCGCCTGAACTGGGCCTGGACTAAGAGGACTGCAGCCTCCACTTCTTGGGCTGGGAAAAGTGGGGGCTGGTATCCATAATAATAATAATAATACATTTTATTTAAGGCGCCTTTCAGGACACTCAAGGTCGCCGTACAAGGTTAAAAACAGGGCAAACAGTGCAAAACATAGCAAAACAGTGCAAAGCATACAAGCAAAATGAAAAAAGCAACAATAATTTTGGAGCAGAGCAAACTACACAGATTCATAGGCCTGTCTGAAGAGGTGGGTTTTGAGGTGTGATTTAAAAGAGTCTATGGATTCAGAGTTTCTGAGGTCAGGGGGGAGTGAGTTCCAGAGGTGGGGGGCCGAGCGGCTGAAGGCTTGTGCCCCCATGGTGGAGAGACGGGCTGAAGGAACGATTAGGCTGAGGGAAGAGGCAGACCTACGAGACCGGGTTGGGATATTGATGTGGAGAAGATCAGACAGGTATGGAGGGGCGAGGTTGTGGATGGACTTGAAGGTGTGGAGGAGGATTTTATAGTCAATGCGGAATTTGATGGGGAGCCAGTGGAGTTTGTGTAGAACAGGGGTGATGTGACAGATGGCAGGGGTTTTTGTAACTATGCGGGCGGCAGCGTTCTGGACCAGTTGGAGTTTACGGAGGAGTTTGTGCGGGAGACCAAACAGGAGGGAGTTACAGTAGGCCAGACGGGAAGTGACCAGGGAATGGACTAGAATAGCGGCACTGCTGGGAGTGAGTGAGGGGCGAAGGCGGCTGATGTTACGGAGGTGGAAGTAGGTGGACTGGATGGTGTTGTTGATGTGTGACTGAAATGATAAGGTGCTGTCGAGGACGACACCCAGACTCTTAACCTGAGGGGAGGGGGAAACAGAGGAGTTGTCAATGGTGAGGGTGAAACCGGGATGTTTGCTGAGTGTGGACTTGGTGCCAATGAGGGCTATCTCGGTTTTATTGCAGTTCAGTTTGAGGAAATTTGAGGTGAACCAGGATTTGATGTCTTGTAGGCAGGCACTGAGGGAGGGGGGCGGGAGGGTGGAAGAGGGTTTGGTGGAAACATAGAGCTGGGTGTCGTCCGCGTAACAATGGAAATGGATATTATGTTTACGGAAAATCTGTCCAAGAGGGAGGAGGTAGATGATGAATAGAATGGGGCCAAGGACGGAGCCCTGGGGAACACCAGAGGAGAGGGGGGAGTGATGGGACGTGAAGTTCTTCAGCTGGATATACTGCGTGCGGCCAGAGAGATAGGATTGAAACCATTTTAGGGGTGTGTCTGAAAGTCCAATGGAGATGAGTCGGTCAAGGAGGATGGAGTGGGAGATGGTGTCGAAAGCCGCGCTCAGATCGAGGAGGATGAGGATGGATAATAGTCCGGTGTCAGCTGCCATTAGAAGGTCATTAGTGATTTTGATGAGTGCAGTTTCTGTGCTATGGTGGGGGCGGAATCCGGATTGAAACTGTTCATATAGGTTATTGTTGGAGAGGTGTGCCTGAAGCTGGGATGTCACTGCTTTTTCCAGGATTTTAGACAGAAATGGCAAGTTTGAAATGGGACGGAGGTTATTGAAAATGTTGGGTTCTAGACCAGGTTTTTTCAGTAAAGGGGTGACAGCGGCAGATTTGAGAGATGAAGGAACATGACCGGAGGTGAGGGAGGAATGAACAATGGTTGTTATCAGGGGTAACAGGGAGGGGAGGGAAGCTATGACCAGGGAGGAAGGCAGGGGGTCAAGTTGGCAGGTAGATGGCTTGGATGTCCGGATGATTTTTGATAGAACAGTGGCAGAGGGGAGTTGGAAGCAGGACAGGGGCACTGAAAGGTGGGGAGCAAATAGTGTTGAACCGGATGAGAGAGGGGCAAGTAGCTGGTGGATGTCGGTGATTTTGTTGTTGAAGAATGACATCAGGGAGTTGCAGTGGTCAGTGGAGTAGAAGTGAGGGGGGAGGGAGTCAGGGGGGCGGAGTGAATTGTTGACAATTGAGAACAGGGCCCTGGTGTTCCCAGCGCCAGCAGTGATTTTGGCTGAAAAATATTGTGATTTGGCTGAGGAGAGGGCATCTTTATAGTGGAGAATATGGGCATGGTGCATTTGTTTGTGAATGGTGAGTCCGGTTTTCTTGGAGAGCCGCTCCAGTTGGCGAGTTTTGGCCTTCAGCTGGCGGAGGTGGGGGGAGAACCAGGGGGCAGAGTGGAGAAATGAGACAGTCTGGGTTTTGAGGGGGGCAAGTGAGTTCAGGAGGGTGTGGAGACTGTCATTGTAGATATTGACCAGTTGGTCAGTGGTGTATGGGGAGGTAATGGGGGGGAGGCTGTCGATGGCTGTTGTGAGATCGGCTGGATTGATGTTTTTGATGTTACGGAAGGACATCACACGTGACTGTTTGGTTTTGGATAATGTCAGTTGTAGGTTGAATGAAACAAGCATGTGGTCAGAGATGGGGAGATCGACAGCAGAACAGTTGAGAGGAGTGACACCGGAGCAACAGACCAAGTCCAAAATATGACCTTTAGAATGAGTAGGGAAATTGATGTGTTGTTGTAAACCAAAACTATCCAGACAATCCATGGGTGGCCATGAAGGGTGACAGACTGGTGGCAGAGCTGATCAAAGTGTTGTGCGTGTATTCCACCCACGGAAGATGGGAGGACCAGGAAGCTGGTAAACTGGATGCCACACAGCGAAGGGCGGATTCAAGGTCTTGATTAGCTCGTTCTGCCTGACCGTTAGATTGGGGGTGGTAGCCTGATGTAAGGCTACAAGTTGCGCCAATGGTATCACAAAAAGCCTTCCAAACTCGTGACACAAACTGAGGGCCTCTGTCTGACAAAATGTCGGTGGGTATGCCATGCAGGCGTACCATGTGCTGGATCAGAAGATCTGCTGTCAGCGGATGGGAGTTTGGATACGGGAACCAGGTGAATTGATTTGGAGAACCTGTCAACAATGGTTAAAATCACTGTGTTGCCCTCTGAGGGGGGCAGCCCTGTAACGAAGTCCACGGCAACATTGGACCAGGGGCGTTTGGGCACAGGCAGAGGTTGGAGTAGGCCAGCAGGGGGGCGATGGGAGGCCTTATTGCGGGAGCATACAGTGCATGCAGCCACAAATTCTTTAATGTCCTTGGTCATTCCAGGCTACCAGAAGCGTTGTTGTCGCAGGAATAGTGTACGTCGAACCCCAGGATGGCAGGCGACCTTCGAACTGTGCCCCCACTGTCGGACCATGGACCTCTTCCCCTCAGGAACAAACAGAGATACCAACAGAGTGCCCCCAGGGACGCCTAAGTTCTGCTGGGCTTGAAGAACCTCATCTTCGACTTGCCATTGAAGAGCCCCTACAATGCAGGAGCTAGGAAGTATGGTCTCCGCCGACTTCTCTGTGTCTTCTCCTTCTGGGAATTGTCGGGAGAGAGCGTCTGGCTTCTGGTTCTTCGAGCCAGGCCTGTAACTCAGCGTAAACTTGAAACGTCCAAGAAACAGGGCCCAGCGGGACTGCCGTGGATTCAGTCGTCGAGCAGAGCGCAGGTAAGAGAGGTTTTTGTGGTCCGTCCATATCTGGAAAGGCTGGCTGGCCAGTGTCTCCACTCCTGCAGGGCCAGAACCACCGCCAGCAGCTCTCTGTCTCCCACGCTGTAATTTCTCTCTGGCGGCATCAGGCCTCAGGAGAAGAAGGCACAGGGATGGACTTTGTGGTCCGACGAGTGTCGCTTGGAGAGTACGGCTCCCTACCCCCGAATCCGAGGCGTCCACCTCGACCACAAACTGCTGCAGGGGATCAGGATGTATGAGAACAGGAGAATCAGAAAACAGGGTCTTTAAATGATCAAAGGCAGCCTGAGCTGTAGGAGACCAGGTGAAAGGAACTTTGGTTGAAGTGAGCTGTGTCAGGGGTGGAACTCGGAACTGGGTGGAGAGAGAGGAATTAGCACAGGAATGCTGGATCATAACACATTCTTTTAATTTCAAAATTACCTGAGCACCTTCTCCTTTTTATCTGTTAATTAATGGTTTCACATAGCAGTTCACTTTTTGCCTTGACTTACAGCCATCATTCTAAATAGATCTTGGTGCATTAAATTACATTTAAATTTCAATGCAATAAACAATATAAACACGAAATAAAACCTGTTTGATATATGCTATGCACAATTAGTGCACTCATTATTTCATGTTCCAGTCTTCCACAAAATGCCTTGTTGTCAAGTTTGTAATAAAAACCATACGCAATTTTCCCCTTATGAGTCAGGCAAGCCTACATCAATGTACCCTGTCTTATGTCTTGACCCTGTATTGTACAGTGAATTACTCAACATTAATTTTTTATGTGCATGTGTTGTGAGCACTTTTTCTCAAGGTACTGTAGGTTGCCCTGCAACTAATTTCAATAAAACTGTCTAAACAACCTTTGGTAACAAAAGAGACAAGTGAAGTTGCAAAGTGTTAAACTCGCTGAAACATCGAGAGCTGAGACAAACACAATGTTCGGACCTTGTGTCTAAACACAGCTTCAGGAGATAAAAGACCAAGAGTCCATTCTTTAAATCTATGAGTGGTTAATGCACTCTTCACGGCAGGGTTACAGTTGCAGACAAGCCCAGCACCTCAGACCTAGCTTCTGAGGAAACCCAGTGAGAACTGACTCCCTCCTGCCAGGAAACAAAGTTGTATTACATTCTTTTAGAAACAAAATGAGGTATGTTGCCAGAGCGTGCAGATGCTGTATCAAAATGTTTTGAATAAAACAAAAGTGTGTGTGTGTGTGTGTGTGTGTGTGTGTGTGTGTGTGTGTGTGTGTGTGTGTGTGTGTGTTGAAGAAATCCTGGTCAGTGCTGGCTACACTCAAGGACATCAGCATCGTTAGTAAGATAGCAGAAGGATAAAAAATGCAGCTAGGAGCTTCACTCCTTCAACCCATCTCCAACAACAACAATTTTTAAAGGGAAATATACTTATTGTCCATGGTTCCTAAGGCTATAATTACCCTTTTGTTACAGTCCTTGGCTGACCATTTCCTTCTTGTAATGCTGCTACATTGATTTATGTCCTATAGCTCTCTCAGTCTCTGAGTCTGATATCATCTTCTTCCCCTCTGAGATTCCCATGCTGGTCATCACCTCCATGTCTTACCCCCATCTACCCTGTGTTCACCTGGATCCACCTCTCTTCTGCTGCAGATCCCAGCAAAGAGGGTCTACTCATCAGCCCCAGCTGATATAATCAGCTGTGTGCTTATTCATGAGTAGTCCACCCCTGTGCCTCCCATTAGATAATGTCAACTGATTTGTTAATTGTGTAACTGTTAACTTTGTTAACATAGGTCTGAGCTATCTCGCTTTTGAGTGTGCTAAAGACACCTTAAAGTAGAGTATCTGCTCCCAAGTCTTGTCATATCCAAACTGTGCTGTTCAATGTCATGAACACTGTCAACAACCAACAGACTAAATGACCTGCCTGCAGAATATGTGTCAGCATTTTTAGGGCCAAGACCCTATTATGTTTGCTCGACCCACTCGCCACTTCAAAAGTTAATTTGACCCCCTAAACATGCTCGAAAACTCACCAAATTTGGTACACACATCGGGTGTGGCAAAAAATTCGATAATTAAAAAAATAGGAAGCGCTCTACTCAATAGCGCCACCTAGATACACAACAAACCATGCCACGTCCTGTCGGAATGTCCTGCAGACATGGGACCAACACCGTTTTATTTGTCTCATCAAGACGGATAAATCATACACCTAACTCTAACAGGATGTCCACAATTTGGACATGAATGTCTAATTTTGGACAATTTTGCGCCCCAAACAAACGCTATCTCCTCCGAGGGTGTTCATGGTATTGCTTCCAAAACCTCATACATAACTCTCCAAACTCTGCTGATCAAAAGCTATTAAAAGTTTTTATATAGCGTAAACGGTTTGGGTTTTATAAGCCCTCAAAGTGGCGGAGAAACTTTTTACACTTTTCACCTTACAATGGAAACCAATGGGGCACCTGTCTGCTCTCATGGTACATACTCTCAAACACTCGCTTCTCACATGTAAACTAAATGTCCCACAGCCTCAAAATACACACCACTGTATTCCTGACAAAAATCCCTACAAAAATATGGTATCATGTTCCACTTTTGCCCAACATATGCAGAGCTTTTTGATTTTGACACACAAAAAAAGGTCACAATCCTCCTCTCTCTCCACTCTGACACAGACAGCAGAGAGCATTGGGGGAGGGGTTTTTAAAGGGCCAGCTCTCAGCTCTGCTCTCCACTCTAGCACAGATCAAAGACAGAGCAGTGGGGGAGGGGTTCTTAAAGGGCCAGCTCTCAGCTCTGCTCTCCACTCTAGCACAGATCAAAGACAGAGCAGCGGGGGAGGGGTTCTTAAAGGGCCAGCTCTCAGCTCTGCTCTCCACTCTAGCACAGATCAAAGACAGAGCAGTGGGGGAGGGGTTCTTAAAGGGCCAGCTCTCAGCTCTGCTCTCACTCTAGCACAGATCAAAGACAGAGCAGTGGGGAGGGGTTCTTAAAGGGCCAGCTCTCAGCTCTGCTCTCCACTCTAGCACAGATCAAAGACAGAGCAGTGGGGGAGGGGTTCTTAAAGGGCCAGCTCTCAGCTCTGCTCTCCACTCCAGCACAGATCAAAGACAGAGCAGTGGGGGAGGGGTTCTTAAAGGGCCAGCTCTCAGCTCTGCTCTCACTCTCTGATCAGACTCAGGCTTCTATCTCCTAAACTACAAGGCCCAGGGATTTGACCAAGACACCGTTGGATTCAGGCTGGTATCAAGGACGCGGCAGCAGGCCGTGCAGGGGCTCAGGCCCTAACAATGCTGCTTGCAGCTTTAATTTATTTTTGTTGTTGCACTAAAATTTTTAAATAGTTCCTTTATTTAAAAGCAACTACTTTGACATTTATAGCCACTTGTCTTTTAATTTGACTTGTACTTAAGTGAAATTTAGTCAAAGTTAAAGTACTTACTGGGCGGCACAGTGGTGCAGTGGTCAGCACTGTCGCCTCACAGCAAGAAGTTTCCAGGTTCAAGTCCCGGCTCGGGCACGGGATCTGACTGTGTGGAGTCTGCATGTTCTCCCTGTGCCTGCATGGGTTCTCTCCGGGAACTCTGGCTTCTTCCCACTGTCCAAAGACATGCAATTGGGGACTAGGCTAATTGGATACTCTAAATTGACCGTAGGTATTAATGGGAGTGTGAATGGTTGTCTGTCTATACATGTTGGGCCTGCGATGGACTGGCAACCTGTAGCCACTGGGATAGGCTCCAGCCCCCCCCCCCCCTCCTCGACCCTTAACAGGAATAAGCAGAAGAAAATGGATGGATATTTTAGTCCTCTTTCCAACTACGTTCTTTGCATACAGTTTGACATACAGGTTGATGGACTTCCTGCTGGGCATTGCTGCCTGACGCCCCTCTCCCGGTGCCTTGATGTGCAGGTGAGAGGCTCCCACCTGGGGACGCCTCAGCACACACCTCACTGGGTCTAAACGAGTCATCAGCTGGGGACCACCAGTCATTGACATTTTGCTACTTTAACCCCAGTACATTTCTTGGTGAGGGAGCAATGGCAGGAACTTGACCCTAAGATGGTGGCGTGCAGCAGTGCAGTGGCTTCTCCGCTCCTGGTGTCGTGTTTGTTTTGCTCTTTCCTCGTCTACTTACATGGCAAAAATACAGCACAAGTGTACTCCCAGAACTTGCCAACCCATTGGCAGTCACAAATGACTACCATCCTGTGGCTCTCACCCCAGTGAAAACAAAGTGCTTCGAGCATCTGGTTATGGCTCACATAAAGGCCAGTATTAACATCACCACAGACCTCCAACAGTACTCCTGTTGAGAACCGGTCCTCTTTTGATGCCATCTCTTCTGTATTCCAAACAGCCCTTACACATCTGGAGACCAAGGGTTCCTATGTCAGACTGCTTTTCTTGGATTTTAGTTCTGCATTTAACACCATCATCCCGCAGACCTGAATCAAATTGCAGCTGCTCAGAGTCAAACCCTCCCTCTGTAACTAGACTTTCTGATCAACAAACTGCAGACCATCAAGATACATGACATAATTTTTGCCTGCATCACCCTCAACACATGCTCCCCTCAGGGTTGCGTTCGGAGCCCCCTGTTATACACCCTCCTCATGTATGATTGCTTGGCCACTCACCCTAGCCATCATATTGTGAAGTTTGCTGATGACACAGTCGTGGTGGGACTAATCACCCACAATGATGAGTCAGAGTACAGACAGGATGTGGTGCTGCTTAAGGAATGGTGCAGAGCAAACAATCCCTTCCTCAACATAGAAAAAACAGAGGAAATAATCCTGGATTTTAGAAGAGGTCACCCCCCCCCCCCGTGTGCGCGCGCACATCAAAGGAACAACTGTGGAAGTGGTCCCTTGTTTTAAATACTTAGGGTGCACATCTCACCTTGACCAATCACACTAAACATGTTCGGAAAAAGGACCAACGCCTCCATTTTCTGAGGAAGCTGAAACACACTGGCCTCATCTCCACCATCCTGACTGTTTTTTACTGGTGCATGGTGGAGAGCATCATCACAGTCTGATACAGGAACTGCTCCGCTGCAGACAAAGGCACTGCAGAGGGTGGATAAGGCAACACAAAAAATTAAACTGCTGCCTCCCCTCCATTAATGACATCTACATCAGCAGGTGCAGGAGCAGAGCATCCGGCATCATGAGGGACCCCACTCACCCTGCCAACTGTTGGAGGGCAAACTGGACTGTTTTACCTCCTCCCCTCTGGCAGGAGGTATCAGGAACACTGGCAGAGCAACCAATAGGAAGGAGGAGACAGGTCCGAGGTTAAAAAAAAAACAAGGTTTATTAAACAGTCCAAAGTCAAAAAACACAAAGAACATACTCAGGCCAAGCAGGGTTCGATACATGGAAGTCAGACTAGGCAGAGGTCATACACAAAAAGCAGTCCCAAAAAATGCAGACAAAACCAGACGGGGGCAAGGCAGAAGAACGAGGTCGGGAGCAAAGGAGGTCGAGATCAGACTGCACAGCTCTTGTCACTCTCTAGGCGTTCTCTTATTTACAAACAATCCAGTGTGAAACAAAGGGAGACAGGAGGTTAAATACAAGAGGTAATGAGACACTGCTGGGAAGGAACAATCAGGGAAAATAAAATAGGAAGTGAAACACGAAACACGAAGACAGACAGGGGAGCTAGAAAGAAAGGATCATGACAGTACCCCTCCCCCCCTTCAAGGGCCGGCTCCTGACAGCCCAGGCACATCAGGATGGGAGGCGTGGAACTTGGTGATCAAAGGGTCCATAACGAAGCGGGAGGGCACCCACAAGCGTTCCTCAGGTCCTTATCCCTCCCAATCCACCAGGTACTGGAGGCCTCGTCCCCTACAGCAAGCAGCAAGCAGCTTTCTCACAGTGTAGATGGGGTCCCCATCAATGATTCGGGCGGGTGGAGGGGACGTGGTCGGAGGGCACAGGGTGCTGGTCTTGGCAGGCTTGACTTGGCTGACGTGGAAACTGGGATGGACACGCATGGATCTTGGCAGCTCGAGATGGACAGTGACAGGATTGATGACCATGGTGACGGGAAAGGGACCCACAAACCTGGAGGCGAGCTTCCTGGAGTCCACCCTTAGAGGAAGGTGTCGGGTCGACAGCCAGACCTTATGGCCCATCTTGTACTTGGGAGTGGGGGAGCGTTTGGTGTCAGCCGCTCTCTTGCAGCTTCGGAATGGCGCAGCAGCGGGCTCCTAGCTCGCTCCCAGGCTCTCTTGCACCTCCTCACCTGGGCGAGTGCCGATGGGCCCATGGGCTCCATGTCTGTGGATGGGAACATGATGGGTTGGTAACCATGGGCAACGTGGAAGGGAGACATACCAGTGGCTGTGGTGGGCAGGGAGTTATGGGCCATCTCCACCCATATGAGCTTTGACAACCAGGTTTCAAGGTCTCTGGAGGCCAGGCATCGAAGACCCGTCTCGAGCTCCTGGTTGAGGCTCTCCATCTGGCTGTTGGACTGGGGATGGAACCCCGACGATAAGCTCACTGAGGCCCCCAATAGGCCACAGAACTCCCTCCAGAATCTTGAGATGAACTGTGGCCTCCGATCTGATACAATGTCCTACGGGAACCCATGGATCCGGAAAACATTTTCAAATAGAGTCTCTGCAGTCTCCTTGGCTGAAGGGAGCTTGGTTAGAGGAATAAAGTGCACCATTTTATAAAATCGGTCCACCACAGTCAGAACCATGGTGTTACCTGCAGACGGGAGCAGCCCAGTGACAAAGTCCAAAGATATGTGGGTCCAGGGGTGTTTCGGAATAGGCAGGGGGTTGAGAAGTCCCATGGGCTTCTGTGTGGAAGACTTGTTAGCGGCACAAACAGAGCAAGCAGCAACATAACTGGAGACATTAGCCCTCAGAGATGGCCACCAGAGCCTTCGGCTAATGAGGTGGGAAGTCTTTGTGATTCCCGGATGACATGCAGTTTTCAGAGTATGGGCCCCATGGATGACTTCACCTCTCAGGTTAGGCACAACATACAGTTTGTTCTGGGGGCACTCTGCTGGGGTCTGGATGTCTCCCAGGCCTTGCATGACCTTGGACTCAATGTCCCAAGTGAGGGCAGAAAAAAAACAAGAACTGGGTAGAATGGTTTTGGGTTCGGGATCTTTCACAGCTTGACCAAAATTTCTAGATAAGCTGTCTGCTTTAGTGTTTTTGGAACCTGGGCGGAAAGACGTGTTAAAATGAAACCGGCTAAAGAAAAGGGACCACCTCGTCTGATGGGAGTTTAGCCTTTTAGCTGTTTTCCATCCATCGTCGTCTTCCGCTTATTCCTCACTAGTAAGGGTCGCGGGGGGGCTGGAGCCTATCCCAGCATCTACGGGCGAGAGGCGGGGTACACCCTGGACAGGTCGCCAGTCCATCGCAGGGCCAACATACAGAGACGAACAACCATTCACACTCCTGTCTCCACTCTTCTAAGGCCATTTTGACTGCCAGAAGTTCCCTATCCCCTATATCATAATTTTGATCTGCAGTAGTGAGTTTCTTAGAGAAGTAAGCACAGGGATGCAGCTTGCCATCAATAGAGCTACGCTGGGAATGAACGGCCCCCAACCCAACATCAGAAGCATCAACCTCAACAACAAATTGTCTGTCTGTTTCAGGGAGGCAGAGGATAGGAGCGGATGTTAAGTTCAGAAAATGCTAATTTACACTACGCTGACCAAAAAAAAGGTTTCTGCGGGGAAGTCATCTCATGGAGAGGTGATGCTAGGGTACTATAATTACGAATTAATTTCCTATGAAAGTTAGCAAAACCTAGGAATCTTTGTACCTCCTTTCTATAGGTAGGAGTGGGCCAATCAATCGCTGCTTGGATCTTTTCAGGATCCATCTTGATCTCCCCCTCAGACAATACAAACCCCAAAAATTAGACTGTATGTTTGTGGAACTCGCACTTCTCTGCCTTCACGTAAAGCTGGCGGTCCAGCAGCCTCTGCAATACCTGCCGAATGTGAGTGCAGTGAGTATCCTCATCGGGAGAGAAAATCAAAATGTCGTCTAGATACACAAAGACAAAAGAATTCAACATATCACACAGAACATCATTGACCAGAGTCTGGAAGACAGCAGGGGCGTTCGTAAGACCAAATGGGATGACTAAGTACTCATAGTGACCGCTGGGTGTATTGAAAGCTGTGTTCCATTCATCTCCTTGTCCAATACGTACTAAATGATAAGCATTACGTAGGTCAAGCTTGGTAAAAATTGTAGCTCCCTCCAGCAGCTCAAAAGCAGAGGAAATTAGAGGGAGTGGATACCTGTTTTTAATTGTGATATCGTTAATGCCCCTATAGTCGATACAAGGCCTGAGAGACTTCTTTTTTTGTGACGAAGAAGAATCCAGCCCCAGCTGGAGATGAGGAGGGTCTGATGATCCCGGCAGCCAGGGACTCCTCGATGTATATCTCCATTGCCTGTCATTCAGGAGCAGCAAGAGAGTACAGTCTTCCACACGGGGGCGTGGTTCCGGGAAGCAGGTCAATGGGGCAGTCATAGTCTATGGGGAGGCAGACTAGTAGCCTTAGCTTTGCTAAATACCTCCGCTAAGTCATGGTAACTGTCGGGAACATTGCTCAGATCTAAGGAGTCCGGGTGAGTGTCTTTAGGTGCGTAACACTGAGATCTGAAGCACGAGTCTTGGCACTGGGATCCCCATGCGAGGACTTGTCCAGAGGTCCAGTCCAGTCTGGGGTTATGCTGCTCTAGCAAAGGGTGCCCAAGAATAATGTCATGAGTCATGTCAGAGAGTACATGGAAGCTTAATTGTTCGTGGTGTGAATCAGGGAACGTGACTTCTAATGACTGTATGATGCGTAATCTTACCCAGTCTAGAGCCATCAATGGCTTTAACATCGAGTGGGTAAGGGAGACGAAAGATTCGGAGGGTAAGTCTCCTGGCAAGAGACGGATGGAATAAGATAGCATCAGAACCAGAATCTATGAATGCCTTTATCCTTACACAGTCAGTGTTTGTACGTAAAGTCCGCTACAGCATGTCCCAACAGACTGAACACAGCACTTTAGACATTTTTAACATAGACTGAATTATGCAATACATGCACTTTGTGAGATACAATGCACTGCACTTTTCTGTCATTTATTCACCACCATCTTGTGGACCATAGTCTAGACCGCGCAACTGCACTGCAGTTTTTTTGTGTTTTTGTGTTGTTTCTAACCACTTTTTATTGCCTTTATTCTTGCACTGGACCTGAGTACAAATGTCACTCTGTAATGTGCTGCATAACTGAGTGACAATAAATTAACCTTTGACCTTTGGATCTCTCCCTGCCACCCCCTTGCTGATGCCCTAGGTGTTGTTGGCCCCCAACTTCTGTGCTTCCTTCTAAGCCACTGCCAGAAGCTTCCTTTTAAAGCCTCTTCAGACAGTGCTTTGATAGCTTTCCAACACACCACTCCTACGTATCCCATGTCACGGAGGAGCCGAATGGTGGAGGAGCCCATGGAGCCACGGCAACCCACTTTCAACCAGAAGAGGGGGGTCTCGGTCCTTCCAAGGCCAGCTTAGCCCTCCTGGACTCTGCCAACAGCCTCACGGTGTAGTGCCTGTTGATGCCCTGTCAACCTCCTCCTCCTCACTAGATGGTCAGTGGATCCCCTCAGTTCCATCACCAAGCATGCCTTCTCTTGCTTGTATCCAAGGCTGATGGGTCGCAGTGGCAGTTGTAGCACATTACTGCCAAAGTGACCCACTTCAGACAGACATCTCAGCACCCCAAACCACTTCCTGATGTATGAGTTTGCAAGCCCATCCAACTTACGTGCTATTGACAAGGGAACTTTGCTCAGCTTCAGAGGCCACATCACCCCCTGGTACAGTATGTGGTGGTAGCTCCATACTTTGTACTTACCTGGGATCTGGCTCTTGTCGATTCTGGCCAGGCCATCTGCCAGTTGTTTCCTCACCTCATTCCCCATATATTCCTGTCAGAGAGCTCTGCTGTGTGGGCACGCCCCAAGCTGCGGACCGGTTTCGCAAACAAGCAGGATCTCATCTCCCCCTGCCACAAAGGATGGTTTAGTCCCTTCTAATCCTTTTCCTGAGAGACAGGCTTTGTGATTTGGAAGATGTGATCTTCATCCTTGCCCAACCCACAAGCTTGTCAACCCTCTTCAGCAGTCTTGCTGTACATGCCGCTATCTGGAATATGGTTGTGATGTCATCCATGTAGTCTCTCACTGGTGGTAGCCTTTGGCCTGAAACTAACTTCACTCCTCCAACCATCTCTCTCGCCCCTATGAGGATGATCTCAAAAGCTGCAATAAACAGGATGTGGCAGATGGGCATCCCATAGCGATGTCCACCTCAAGTTGTTGCCAGCCTCTGGTGAAGTCCTGATGGGCACAGCACAGTCGGAGGTCCTCAAAGTAATTGGCCACCAGCATTTTAATGCCGTCAGGGATGTAAAAGAACTCCAGGGCAAACTTGATGATCTTGTGGGGGACTGACCATATGTGTTGGCAAGATCAAGCCTCACAGCATGCAGGTCACCTCTGTCTTGCTTTCAACTTATCACCCTCTTTCTTACATGGAACCCAAAGCAAAATGGCCAGTGAGGTGGGAATATTGTTTATTTATTTATTTATTCATATGCATAACAGATAGGTAAGTCAGAATGCATTGGGGCAAGATAAATACATTTTATTTTTCTATGGTTTGTCATCACTTGTAGACCTTCCCTCTGGTTCCTTATCTCACTGGATTGTTTGTCACTTGTAAAATGTTACACCCCAGTCTAGGGGAACTGAATGGTGGGGATGGGAAGTATTAAGAAATCTCTGTCAAAATTCACCAGATACACTTTTTCTAGTTTTATTTGCATTAGTATTAAATATAACATTTGTGAGGAAATATTTAAAAATGGCAGGACATAATTTTAGAATCAGATAAATGAATCTCGTTCCTATCCAACAACTGGGAGAAGTGATTTCATGCAGCATCTCAAAAGCCCCTCCAGGCAAACAAAAACAAAGTTTGTTGAAGAGTACATCGAGTGTTGCCACTCAGCTCCCTAATGAGCACATAGAGGAAAGTAGTGTCCTGCCTATCTCCTTCCCTCCTTCCCTCCACCCCTCCTGCCTACCTACCTGGTAGGGATGAGCCGGATACTCAGATGAAACAAGTTTGGGATTTTGGGGTTGTGACGAGACAAGAAACTATCAGGTAACAATGTGTCATTATCCGTGCTCGGTGACATTAACACTTGTGCTGAATAATTTTTAATTATGAGTATTAATATTTCACAGCACTCTCCTATTGTATTCCTGTTTGACAAGCTCAAGCAGATGAATACTCACCACATTCATATCAGCTATTTATATTACATGTCTTTTCTTCACAGATATAAATGATTTTTTGGGGGGAAAAATCTTCATGAAATAAGCAGGTTAACATGAGCTTTATAGCTGCTGACATCTTGGTAAATGTGTGCACCTATGGTGGAGAATAATACTTAGTTGGCTATTTTTCTGTAAGAAAACAACAGCAATGTGTTTTCTACCAAATGCTCTCAGTGAGATGGTCATATCTCACAGGGTCTGAACAAAATAAGCATGTAAGCCAATCTCCCATTTCATCATCTCATTCCACACATGCACCACACTTGTGGTTTATTTTTGCTCTTTATAAAGCCTGATTATTACCACAATATTTTGACAGCCTGGGATCATTACATGTTAATCCTTGAATATTCAGCTGGTGCGTAAATGTGCAGACAACTTTGTGCTAAATAAGATGGGCATGTAGGCAGAGAACAGTTCATCCATCCTCCAGCTGATGCTTTTGGTGAAAAAAATGCTAAACAATAAGAACAGAAAAGAGGTAAGATCGTGGAGCAGGAAGAAAATCAAACACTTAGAAATGTGTTAGTGTTGTCAAACATCTGGTTCCCTTGTCTCCAATTCTGTTTTTTATTCAACTGTTTTTCTGATATTAAATGCCTGAAATAAGGTCTATGGTCAAAACAAAGTGAAGCTCTACACACACAGACAAAAAATGGCCCCAGGGCTGGAACTGGCCTGTGTCCTTTCTCAAGCTAGCCTGAAGCAGGAGGGAAGACAAAACCTCTGCCCAAAAAAATCAATATAAGGCAGCATTATGTTAAGAGTTGTTCTAAGTTGCTTGGGTCCATGTCTCAGATCAGACTGCAAATTTTCAAAACTACTTGTTCAACCCTCACATAATCCACATCATACAAGCCATTTATCATTCTTTTGAACATTTAGCTAAATGAATATGTATGATTTGCTCCTCACTAGAATACCAGCTGCTTATGTCAGTTCACTGTGTTACATTCAAAACAACTGAGCCAGTTGTAATATTGCGTCAAGCACGTGTCATCAACATCTCTGTTTTGCTAAATTTGTCTTGATGAAATCCTCTCAGGGGGAATCTGGGCTTTTGCTAATGAATGTGGCAGGTCAGAGGTGCATCACATGAACCTTCAACATGCAAACACATACAGGCACACAGGTGTTACTGTACATTCCTGGCAGTGACTGAACAAATTAATAAGGTCAAACTCCATAAGGAACATTGGTCAATGGCTAGGAAAAAGAGGACTAACAATTTTGTATTTCTTTCCTTGTTCTCAACTGTGTTGTAAACCACTATTTTTCTTTTCTGCATCACTATGATATGGTTTATAACCAAATTACAATACAAACAGTGGAGTGTGAGTGTAAATCCCCTCTAGTCCCTTGCAATCAAATCCCCCACATGCAGTGATACATGCCACAACAAAATAGTACTGCAGCTTTGTATTTTCTATCTCAGTCATCAAAACCTCTAGAGACTTGTCATCATGAGGCACTGACACATTCATTGACATAAATATTTATTTCTGAGCAACTGGATTTTGAGCAAATTGAGAGAAATGCACATATTGTTATTCAAATGTGAAGGATGATTTGATAAATGTTTCAAAGTGTTTGAAACTGTAATTAGTCTCCACAAAAGACTTGGAGTTAGGACTGCTAAACCTAGGCTTGATTCGAACAGAAGCTGTCTAAATTTAGACTGTACTGTAGACTTCACCTCACTCTGGTGACATTAGCAGTTGTAAAGACTACGAAAAAAGAGAAATGCTGAGTGTTTAAAAATATTCAAATGCATCATTTTTGATGTATAGAGCATCAACATATTTGAGAAATCCAATATCAAGAAACATGCCCCCAACTGCATACTTACTACAACACAAATTTGTCATCACAGGAAAATAAAAACAAACCCTGAAGTTGTGTTCCAACTTGATTTCTATGGGCAGAATGTAACATAAGCTGAACACTGTACAACAGGCTCACTAAACCGCAAACAAAATGATTTTTCATTTTAGTGGTCCCATGTGTGGCCCTTCTCTTACTTATCAAAGTCAGTCAGGAAGTCTCTCCTTCTCCATCCATTCCATCTTTCTTCTGCTTATCCTGTTAAGGGGTCGTGGGGGGTGGAGCCTATCCCAGCAGCTTTCGGGCCAGCCGCGGGGTTCACCCTGGATGGGTCACCAGTCCATCACAGGGCCAACACATAGAGACAACCATTCACACTCACAGCCACACCTATGTCAATTTAAAGTATCCAATCAGCCTAGTCCGCATTTGCATGTCTTTGGACTGTGGGAGGAAGCTGGAGTACCAGAGAAAACCCATGCAGGCACAGGAAGAACATGGAGACTCACACAGATAGATCCCACGTCCGAGCCAGGACTCGAACTCGGAATCTTCTTGCTGTTAGGCGACAGTGCTGACCACTGCACCACTATGCCACCTCTCTCCCCCTTTCTCTACATCATAAATAGATCAGTAAATACACCAAACATTTACTTAGCAGTACGTTAAGTTTTTAAATTGTTTTGCTGCAAACAAGTGGCTAAACAAGACTACAGATGTTGTTTCAAACAAACATCAGTAAACCGAACCCAAAGAAGGGTGAAGCTTGGATTTGGTGACGTGGAAGTGTCCCATCATAGTTTAACGTTAACTTTGTAGTTCAATTGATTGCACTTATGATTCAAAAATCAGAGAGGAGGTGTTGGCAAGATTCCAGAACAAGACAAAGTTCTTATCTGCCACAGGGCCTATTTTTGCCACACAAAATTCCATGTTAAATTTCATGCAAATCAGCTAATTCGAGGGAGTGTGTTGGCTGGGCTCTTGGGCTTTCACTGTTGTGATCATGTTTGTTAGTGTGGAGTATTTAGAGACTTTGTGCTAGTGTAACATCAGGAGCACAGTTCCCTTTGACTGTTCTCATCTCAGGCTTATGTGTTTATGCAGCTGTATTTTTGTTTTCTTTTTTCATTTTTCGGAATTACTACTTCAGTTTTTTATAATCTTCATTTCATGTAACTTTCCCCAGGATATCACAGAGAGCATTTATACACCTGAAATCCTGTGTTTTCAGTGTTTTGTTGCTGCACAACTGCAGTTGCTTTTGCTGCCATTTGGGAAATCAAGTTTTCACACAGTCAACAAGATGATGAAGTGGTGGGTTTTCTTGTTTCTTTTTTGAGCAACACAGAGTCATTATGCACTGCAATAAAAATTATGTCATGAATGTACATGTTTCATGAGATTGCTATATTATAATCAGTAGTATATGGCCTGGAGTGGGCAATCATTCATGCCAGGAAATATAGCACAAAATAAAATCCCAGCCAAGCAACTTTTCCCTGAGCCTTCAAAAAAAAAAAAAACTTTGCTTGCAACATTCGGATGAATATTAGTGCATGTGAATCAGAAACTGATGAGACCAGCAACTACTTAGTGCAACATACTACTATGAACCTGAAATAAAGCAGGTACTTATCATTTAAAAGAAAGACAACATAAGGACTAACATTTTTCTAATATTACATACAGACATAACCTAGTCCAGTGGCCATTGGGTTTGTGTGCCTGTTTGGGATGGACTGATTTAGAACTAGTGCTGTTTCTGTGCTAAGATGAACCCTGAAACCTGACTGGAAATCCTCAAGTAAGTTAGTGGTTTGAGGGAGGTAACTGCTGCTGAACAGCTGTTTTCTAAAGGATCTTGGAGATGAAGGGAAGGATGGATATTGGTCAGTTTTTAACAATATGCATTGTTGGTGGTGGTTGGTGTCAATGCTGATTGGATTGAGGCTGTTTTACAGTTAACCCAAGACTGCTGGGATTCAAATTCTGCAAACAATCCCAAATGTAGTTTGGCCAGACCTTCTTCACGAAGTACGATTCTTGGCACCATAATTAATGGGTCTGGTTTACCAGGCTAAGGTAAAGCAAAACCAACAGTAGCAGCAGCATGTAGGTGGTAGCACCTTCTATCATAGAAAGTTGTATTTAATTTTGATCAATGTACATAATTGTACATTTTTTTATAGTCAATCCATCCATCCATCCTCCCCTCTATCTTCAACAGTTTATCAGAAATTGGGTCATGGGGGTAGCAACTCAACAAGGAACCCAGAGCTTCCCTTTCCCTGGCAACATTGACCAGCTCTGACTGGGGGATCCTGAGGCCAGCATGGACTCCAACCAGTCTTTAGTCTGCCCCACAGCCAACTCCCAGATGGATGTACCCGGAACACTTCCCTAGAGAGGCATTTTTGTGGCATCCTGACCAGAAGCAAATTCCCATGGCTGGGCTGGAGCCTGTCCCAGCAGCCGTCGGCCGAGTGGCAGCGTTCACCCTGGATGGGGTCACCAGTCCATTGCAGGGCCAACACGTATAAACTGACAACCACTCACACTCACAGCCACATCTACGGTCAATTTAGAGTATGAATTAACCTCGTCCCCTCTTGATGTCTTTGGACTGTGGGAGGAAGCCGCAGGCTCTAAGTGGATTCCAAACCCGTATTCTTTTTCCTATGAGGCGACCATGCTTACCGCTGCACCACCGTGCTGCACTGAATGAACTTTTGAAACAATATGTTTTGCAGGTGCCGGCACAGTGGTTCAGTGGTCAGCACTGCTGCCTCACAGCATGAAGGTTCCGGGTTCCAGTTCCGGCTCGGCACGGGGTCTTTCTGTGTGGAGTTTGCATGTTCTCCCTGTGCCTGTGTCGGTTTTTTCCAGGTACTCCAGCTTCCTCACGCAGACCATTTTCTTCCGCTTATTCCTGTTCAGGGTCGCGGGGTTGGAAGCTACAAGGTAGCTTCCAGGTTGTCAGTAGAGTCCTGCAACGGGCGGGGTACCCACAGATATCCGACGGGTACCCGCAATTGATGGGTACAAACGGGCGGAAAATATGCATTTATAATTTCACGGGTACAAGTACGGGCGGAACGGAACAAAAAGCGGGCAGGTAACATTTTATTGTGTCATGAAAATCATTAGTTTCAAGCAGCATGACGCAGCGAAGACGCTGCGCACAGCGCAGCACGCACAGCACAGCACAGCACTCTGACCTCCAGTCCATAAACACCCCCCCCCCCCCCCCACGGAAATAACAACAAAAACAGCATGGAGGAGATACGAGCTAAGTTAGCCAGCGGTGAATATGAAAGAGTGGCCAACAGTTCGTCAAGACCCAAGTCGGATGTTTGGGAGAAGTTTGGTTTGCTTCAAGACGCGGAGAACAACATAGTTGATGGCTATGTCGCTTGCAAAAAATGCAGGAAATTTTTAAGTTGCGACAGCCGCAAGCTTGGGACTTCTTCACTTAGGAAACACCTGGAAAGCTGTGGGAAAACGGCCACTGCTGGCTCGATCAATAAATACTTTCACAAAAAAGAAGGCCTCTTAACACCAAACCGAGAGGACAAGGACGCCATAAACAAGTTGTCAGTGGAGTTTCTATAGGATTCTATGCACTCGCTCAAGACTTGATGTCGGAGTTGGGCAGGACGAGTGGATGTTGTTAAGTTGCTCCCTGATCCAACAACAGTGTCACGCCGACTTGCAAAATGTGCAAAATGTTCCGGATCTGAGGAAGCAGTTGAAAAACAGGTTACCTCTGGGTCACGTTCCATTACATCAACGAGAAGTGGGAGCTGATGGAGCATGTGCTTTGCACTGCTGAATGGGATAGTGAATTGCGCAAAATGGCAGATAACCTGAAACCAGCAATCCAACAAGCACTGCGCAAATACAATCTGGATAAGTTCTTCTCCAAACTGGTCTATGTGACTGACAGAGGCTCAAACATAGTGGCAGCGCTGCGCACAGTTACTAGGCTAAGTTGTGCGGCACATATTCTGAGTACAGTGCTGCATACCACCATTGGAAAAAAAGCTGATGATGATCTATTTCATGAAGAAGTGTCCGCTCTCATCAATGCCGCCAAGTCCTTACTTTGAACACACAAACCTCCAGAATCCACTGAAAACAACACTGAAAACAACCGTGGAGACGCGCTGGAATTCCCTCCACACAATGCTGGAGTTCATCTACAGCCAATACGAAGCAGTGCGTGTCCTTATGGAAGAGCGAGGTGAAGAACACCGCCTTACTGACATTGGCTATGACATTCTGGGTGATATGGTTACCTTCCTGGCATGATTCAGAGATGCCACCAAGGCACTGGAGGCCTCGAAAGTCCCTACACTTCACCTGACTGTTGTGTGGCTGGAGCACCAGAGAACTCACCTGCAACCAGCAACCACTGACAGCATGAAACTGGGTTCACTGAAGAAAAAATGCCTCGGAATCCTGGACGAGAAACTTGACTACCTGCACCTCCTGCATAAGATGGCTGCTTTCCTACACCCCAAGCTGAAAAGCCTGAAGCTGTTAAACCACGCGGACGTGATGGCTGTTCATGGTGAAGCGCGACGTCTTGTTCAAGGTAGGCCTAAGTAGCCTACATAGTATAACTAGTGATAAAATTACTTGTATATTCGTAGGTTATGTATAATTCTATTTTGCTTATATTGTTTACTGCTACAGTTGTTATCCTCTCTCCCTCTTTTCAGACTCTTAATATAGCATTGTTGATCTTTATATTTCTATCTTTTAGAACTGAAAGATAACAGTGACAGGAGCCCACCGGCACGGAGGGATGCTGCATCCTTATCAGCACAGCCACCGGAGAAGATGCCCCGTCAAGAACGTGACGATTTAGCGGAGGTGGAGGATTCTTCTGGTGAAGATGTCCTTTGACTTTGATGTTTTGTCTTGGTGGAAGAAACATGCGTCGAACTTTCCCAACCTATCAATGATTGCACGGAATACACTTTCCATCCCAGCCTGAAGCGTGGCCAGCGAAAGGGACTTCTCTACCGCTGAATTTGTTATACAAGAACGCAGAACCCAGCTGCACCCTGATACTGTCGATGATATTCTTTTTCTGCATAACAACCTGAGGATAAAGGAATAAATCACGGGCATGCTGAGTGAGTAACCCCCCACCGAGCAGTCTAGCTAGCCTCAAACGAAAAAAGTTGCCGGGGTAATTGTACAAGTTGATTGGACTTTTTTGGACACTATTTCATTCTGCAAGTATTCAGACCATAATTAAGCTGTTATTTTTGTTCTGTAAAATGATCACCGCTGTAGGCTACATACAGTCATGCATGCTGTTTTGGTGTTGTAAAAAAAGAGCGGCGTTGTGTTGTTCCCATGGTTACTCGAGTTCAACGTTTACGGCAACAGTCAGCATAAACAACGCTACTCGCCGCACTGTAGGCAAGAGGTAGGTTACCATAAGCACTTATCACACTAGTACGAACGTGTACTTGTTTACAATTTCAGTTGATTTTATTTTGCTTTTGTGAGTTACCAGTAACAGCCTATAAGATATGGCTGTTGTTCTTTGCTGCTGCTGACCACTGTGTGTGTGCGTCTGTGTGTGACTAGTCAGTCTTGTAAGACTTCGCTTAGAGCGTTAATGAAGGCTGCTGTCATCTTGTATTTTTTTCAAGCCTGTTTTAACACAAGTTTTTTTTTGTGAGAGACCGTCTGTTGTAGGCTATTTAGTGCATGTAATCACAGGTAACTGGTCAGGACACGGGTCCATTTTTTGACAGGCGGGGCGAGGCTGGTTTGACATTTGATGTAATCACGGGTAACGGGTCGGTTCACGGGTCTGATGATTGACGGGCGGGGCGGGCACGGGTTTCAAAAATAGGACCTGTGCAGGAGTCTGGTTGTCAGTCTCCAGACTGTCAGAAGCTCTACCCAGTTTTGCCAGTTCAGACCTGTTTTAAAGTCCAATTTCTGTGCTGCTCTCCAAGCTCCTTATTATCTCTATTTCACACTTCAAACCTGATGTGGGTTATTGTTTTGATGTGTGGCTCAATCCTGACTCCAGCGACACCACCAACTTGGAGGACGTATTGGTTTACAACAACCAAACTAATATGCTAAAGTCTGAAAATAAATGCATCTAAATAAATGCATTTGAAACCAAATCAGAGTAATTGCACATGACAAAGTAGTATTTGATACAACTTGTTCTGTGAACCTGTTGGGATGTGCTGGTTGCTTTTTAAGTATTAAGCCCTAGTGGCAGAGCTAGTTTTATATGTGGAGTGGCATGGGGTGCCTGAGACTACCTAAGCAGTTGAATTGAGATGATATAATGAGATGGACTGCACATTTTTAAATATTTAAACACTGCAGTGATAGCAAATGAAATGTGGGGGGCACCCACAGAGCCAGTGGATGCCATGGATATCCCTGTATCTCATCCCCTATCAAGCACCTCAAAGTTTATATTGAGTGTCAATATGTCAGTGAGATGAGGAAATGGTTTCCTATGTTGTACTTTGCCAAAAGAGGAAGGTTGCTGACTTAATAGTCGACTGCCACCCTTTTTGAGTGAATGCATCTTCTAAAAGGTGTTTTAAAATGACCTTCCCATAGCTTTTTCAGTAATGTGCGACATCAGCATGATGTTCCTATGCTTAAGCTAATGTTTGCTGCTGTGGTTGCCTAAAAGTTGCCTCTTAAAAATATCAAATTGCATTTTGGGGTTACAGTAATCAAATTAAAAGGTTTATTTCTCAATAACCTTCCCAAAATATGACCTTAAATGCAATAAAATATATATAACTTTTGGATATAGATTGTCTTTCCTCAGGAATTTGGCCCGCCATATTTCTCCTAGGTGCTCAGAAAGCTGTTGCACAGATTTATGGGTGAGAGGCGATACATTGATGCTGTACCTCAGTAGACAGGAAAGAGAAGCTTTGAACGGTGCTTGATGCTTCCCTAATATGTTGAAAACCCTCCTAAGACAGCATTGTACCTGCTTGGAACATACCCAGTGACAGAAGAGAGTTTCCAGCAGGGATTTCTTGCTAATCTGACAGCCTCGAGCCAAGCAGAAACAGCAACTCCCTGCTGCACCCAGCACACACTTTGATTTCCCTTCGTCCTGTAGTTTGTTTCCTCCTCTTCAAAAATAGACTTGCATGGCATGTTCTTGGCCTCTTAATATTTCATCACTTCACTTAGCTAGATGTACATCAATTATTCACAAAGAGGTGGTCGCAATTAAGCACCCTGCCCATCAGCAGCACCCGGAGGGAGCCGTGTGTCACCGGGAATCTGCTCACAAACTGCAAAGAGTCGATTTAAGACAAGGATCCGTAAGGACAGGAGATGTTAAGTCATTGGCTTGTTCAAGGATATGATATGTGCAGGGGCATATGGAAACAGAGTGAGGGAGTGGCAGAGAGATTGTCGCATAGCTTCCCACAGGATCAAAGCTTCAAGCTGCTGAAATGTCTGATTTGGACACAAAGTCCAACATGATCTCCAGATTTGTTACAGTCACACACAAACACACACTCACACACACACTTTTAAATTAAATACAAGCATTATTTCTTATTCTTTGTGTTACAGCTCCATTGTTTTCCAAAAACAATTAAAAACCCATCACTGAGCCTCCCTGTTGCACTGGGCGACATGTTCCTTCAACATTACCACAGTATTTTCTCCTCCCACTGTCAGAAATACTCACCCGGGTTCTCATCAACAACCATTGTGTTAGCATAAAAGGAGGCCGAAGGGGCATATGCCTCGAGGAGAACAAGCTTGTGACCTATGAAAACAAACTTCCACCAACACTTTCACCTCACCTGGTACTTACACATGGATTGTTACATGAGCAAAGTCTTCGAAGTGTGAACATGAAGGGCATTCACATGAAGTCAGAGGTCAAATTTTGAGTGGTATCATAGTAGCATCAGTGTTGGAAGTAATATTTTATCAGAGTAACAGAAATATATTACTTTTAGCTAATTAATATCCAGTAGTGTTGTAGTCAAGACCGCAACAACCGAGACCAAGATATTTCCGAGACCAGAGAGAACCGAGACAAGACCAAGACATTTGGAGGTCGAGACCGAGACAAGACCATAACCAAATATATTTAAGGAAAAATCATAACAAAACATCAAAATATGAGTTTTTTTATTTGTTTGCTTTTAAATAAATGACAACAAACACAATCTCTGCTCTGCTGTTGTTTTCAAAGCAGCACAATGAAACAAATCTCAAATCTTAGCAAACTTGTTGTATTCCAAAACTGAATTGACCTGACAAGTCATAATAAACATTTCATTTCAGAGAGAAAGAATGAAAACAAACATAATAGGGTCTTCGCCTGGAGAACCTTCTGGCTGAGGCCCTAAAAATGTAAGAACAAGGCCTAAGTTAAATGAAATGTGTGAAAAAAGCTGACATTTCAGTGAGGTATTTTTGTCAACATTCTTGAACATAGGACTTTCTCTCGACTTAAGAAAGAGCCCTAACATCCAGTGACCTAACAACAACTGTTTCCGTCATGAAATTACAACATTAACTAATCAGGAACAATTTAACAGAAAATGATGTCATGCCAAGCCTGAACAAAATGTGGTAACAAAACACCCCTAAAAGTCTGAGCTCAAAAATGAGAGTAAACTCATACAGAGCTTGTTGCTAAAGACCTTTAATACTGCGCTTTTAAACAATCTTTTGAACTTTATGCATTAGCATTACTTACCATGAAATGATTATCTTGAATGAAGCTTTTTAACATTTGTATATTTTTATCAAACGTATATTGAACTATTAAGCTGAGGAGTCTATCACACTAGTTTGTGGTATTTTCTTTGGCTGCTGTTTCTTTAAATTATCTGCCATATATTCATTCAATAATCTTACTGTAAATACACATGATGAAAACACATTACATGTGCAGTTTGTTTATAAAGCTGCATCTACAAGCTATTTAAGCTTCATTTCAACTATTATTTCTTTTTAAACCATTAATTTTGCCAGATTTATATTTTACCAATATATTATTCATCAATGCCTATTTTTTCTATACCAGCAAGGAAAAAACTCTAGTTTGACTTGACAAAGCCTGGTGTGACTATCACATTTTGGAGAAGAAATATGGCCCATTTCATTGATGTTGTTGTGCTAGCTTGCTTGTGACAACAATGCCATCTTTCATGACGAGTTCACCGGGTGCCGAGCATTAGACCCCGAAGCCGCCACCAGGCGCCACCATTTGCGCCGCCACCAGGCGCCGCCATTTGCGCCGCCATTTGCGCCACCATTTGCGCCGCCATTTGCGCCACCATTTGCGCCACCATTTGCGCCATTAAGAATTTCAGCCGCAGCCAGCCAATAATTTCGTAAGCCAAATTGAGCCGCTATCTGATAAACTTTGGCTGAGCCGGTTAGAATTTGCATCAAATAATAATTGTATCACAGAGACACACAGACACACACGAAATAATAAACAATAACGATACAGGAGATCTACTTCCCCACTGGATTCACCACAGCAGTCTTGTGCTCGTTGCTACGATACACAGGACTCACAGGGAATTGACGACCAATTAAAAGTGCACGTCTTCCATACGCGATGGATATGAAGCGATGGATATGAAGCGATGGATATGAAGCGATGGATATGAAGCGATGGATATGAAGCGATGGATTTTTTTCTCGCGCTCACTCAGATGAAATGGCGGAAAGAAACAAACAAGGTCATTTTGATCTCACGTTTCACACACTTTCCTAATTCCTACGTAGGCACACTCAGACCTTGGTTACATCTTCAGGGCCCGGTTGCACCAACACCTGAACCAAAGATTGATGATAGGAACCAAATATTTGGTGCCTGAGGGATTTACACTGACCGCAATACAACTGCAGTAACATTCCACCGTTCCCAGAGAAGTTCAGTGCTAGTTGACAACGCACGCTTCAGTGTACATTGAAATGGAATAAGCAGAACGTTGTGCAAAGTAATATCACAACAATGTGTGCTTCAACTAACTATCAAGTTGAACAGCAAATTGCGTGTCATGAATATGCAATGCATGACGTTCTTCCGTGAAGTTTAAGAGTGTGCATCTATTCTATTTCTTACACAGCAGCAGGGACATTTATTTCACTGTAGTGGCAATTGAATGCGCCTAGCACTATAGCTAATATTGCCAAATAGCTCAAGTAGGATACTTCTAGCTATAAATCTTCACTTTAGGTGTTTCATGCAACCGTTGCTGGAAGTAAGAATGCCTTTTTGTCAGGACTAGAATGCCATTTTGTCATTGTGTCAGGAGTAGTGTTTTATGGATATTTTTGTTCTCGTTTAGGACGTGGACTTAACAAATATATCAGCACATCATGAACACATCTTCTTAAGGATTCTGGTGTGACATGGAGGCCTCACAGTGTTGATTCTGCTCGTAGCCTTCGTTCACATTTTTGGACATATATGGGCGATCTGTATGTGAGCAACAATTGCTACTGCAAACTCTGTTTTGAAGCTGAAATGACCAAGGATCATGGAATGCTATCAAAAGTGTACAGCTTGGGAGAAAAAACATCAAGTGGAAACTTCCTTGCTCATGCAGAAGCTGCACACAAGGAGAGTACAATATTCCTCAAAGAACAATCGAGTACACTGACTAACTGGATCCAAACTGTGCCTGAAGGAAGCCCAGCTACTTCCCAGTTTGATGTTAATTGAGACATCGTGTTGCGGCTGTGCCAAGACTGCTGCCTTTTGAACTAATAGAAAAGGCAGGTTTCCAAGCATTCAACAAGAAAAATATCCATCTGAATTTGCCAACCAGCAGAGCCCTTGCACTAACAGCCCTGGCTGATGTCTTCATGGGTTTGAAGTCCAAAGTCAAAGAACAACTGCCAGACATGGTCAGTGGTACTATAATGTTAGATGGCTGGACTGATGCACACCATCGATACCCATATGTTGGTGTGAGAATCTGCACTGTAGATGTGAACTGGAATTTCCCTCTGTTTACACTTTGTGTTAAACCTGTAGAAAGTCACACATCAGAAAACCTTACAGTGTTTGTAAGGGAATTACTTGATGAATTCCTCCCCAAAGATAGAAATGTGTTGCTCTTTGACACAACAGAAGGGGCAGCGAACATGATTAAGTTGTCTGGGTTACTGGGCCATGAGAGAGTAACATGCGTAGCACACTGTTTACACAACTTACTCATAACAGACCTCTTACCAAAATCCCTGAAGCGCAAGTCTTAATTTCCCAATTCAAAGACATTGTCAGTGCACTGCACTTCAAGGCACATCTAATAGAGGAATTTATGTTGAAGCAGAAAGAGGCAGACACATTTGCCAAGATTCAAGACCTGCAGGATGAAATTGATGCAGATTCCAATGATCCAATTGATGAAATGGATGATGCAGATGATTGGCAGCTGGGAACTAAGAAATCAAATCAGGGCCCACAGACACACAGAACACTTAAGACCACAGTGCCAACACGTTGGAATAGTGTCCTCAACATGATCAGAAGCCTAGTCAGTTTGGAGACAGAAGTCACTGAAATCCTGAAGAGGATAGGAAGCCCTTGTTATGCCTCCTACCTGATGACATCAAGCTACTTGGTAACTCGGTTAGCTTTTTGGAAGACTTTGAGAAATTCACACTGATTTTAAGTGAAGTCAGTCCAAACCTGAGTGCCATACCACTAATCAGGGCTCGAATCAAGAAAATCTGTGCAGTGATTCCCAGAGATCCACCACTAATGAAGAGAGTCAAAGAACGAATAGTGAGAAATATGGACAAACAAATCCACATGTCAGATCTGGTTAGAGCCGCCGCAGTGTTTGATCCAGCTGTCAGAGATATCGCTATGACGAAGGATGAAAGCAGGGAACTGCTACAGAATCTCTATGAGAAACTGAACTCCTCCAGGTGATACTGATATTTCAGTGTACTTGCTAACCACTTACTTTATTTTCTTATGTGTTTGATTTGAACAGCCATTTGCCTTATGCATATATCTCACTTTTCAGATTCAGTTCAACAGTGTTTGGGGTTGGAGATGAGAGGACTACTGATGGTGTTCCTGGTGGCCCTTCTGGCGGGGATGGTGACCACGATGGAGATGTGGGAGGAAGTGCGAAACGCCTGCGACTAGAATTATTAGCAGAGGCACAAGAAGATGCAGAAGCTCATTCTTCAAATTCTATCCTTGACCAAGAGATAGATGCTTTTCTGGCAATGAGAACAAGAGACCAAGGAGCACTGGACTTTTGGCGAACCCATAGCAATACTTTCCCCACACTGTCCGCTATGGCTCGGTGCGACCTCTCCATTTCACCAGGGAGTGTGCCGGTGGAATGCATGTTTAGCTCCACTGGCCTTCTGCTCAATGGTAAACGATCATCACTTGCTCCTTCAAGGTGTAATATGATAAGCTTCATCCATGATAATGCCAAGCTATTGTATACAACTTAGCTTAATTACATTTAGCCTAAACACACCACATTGTAAGCTACTTGAAAGTTAATAATGAAAATGTAGTAGCATACAGATAACAAAACAAATATGTACATAGTTTGTGAAAGTACAATCTGGTGTTTTTTTATTATTGCAGTCATGCATTGCTTGGAAATATTGAGATCTAGTAAATCAGTATAACATAGACAGATCTGTAGACATGAAGTGGCAGCTTAAGTCATTTGCAGCTATGAACATTTTGGCGGCTGCAGCAGCCATTTAGGTTTTGGCTGAGCCCGCTAGCCAGCCAATAACTTCATCAGCCAGCCGTTATTCTCAAAACAAATGGCTTCAGGGTCTACCGAGCATGAACACAGACTCCCCTCCTGTCGTCTTCATCCTCTCTCTGTATGGAGGGGGTGCGTCAGTCACTCAGACTGTGTGACACTGGGCAGGTAACTTAGCAGCTGCAGCTGGGGGAGAATCATTACTACCAATGATGTGAAGTTATTAGCCATTTTTGAGAGGGTCCTTTTTCACTCTTATCAGTAAGGCACGGACAAGTAAGCCTATCAGTGGTGGTCTCGACGGTCAACGTTCAAAAAACCGAGTCCGCTCACTCCGAGACCAAGACAAGACCGAGTGAAAATGCCTTTGATTCCGTGACGAGACCAAGACCCTCAAAAAATGGTCTTGAGACCAAGGCCAATCTCGAGTACTATCTCGAGTAATATCCAGTAATATTTTTTGCGATTTCTGTCAAAGTAACTTTAGATAAACTATGATAAGGGTGAGAAAAACCCAGTGAACGAAACAGAAAACACTCACACTTCATGCCTGGCGGCTGAGCCATAACATAGAGTCAGGGGGGCGGCCAGGAAAACACAGGGGTTCAATACATGAGGGAAAACAAGACACAAGTGGTGCAATCAACCAGGTGAGACACATAAGGTGATCACAGGAGGGAGGTCAGGAAGACAGGACATGACTACAAAATAAAACAGGAAGCACGAGACAGGGATCGTGACAATTTGACCCTGTTTTAAAAAGTTTAAAAATCGTTGTTTGTCAAGTGCAGTAAGTGAATATGAACAATATGGCTCCTCAAATCATCACTACATCTGTAATGTTTTCCACTGGGTCATGCTTAGCTTTCAGTTCGGTGTTGTTTTTTTCTGTTTTCTCTCTTATTCTGTCTTCCTTTTTTACTGCCATCTTTGGTTAGGTTTTGGAAAGCAGTATTTCTGGATTAAAATAAAACCATTCCCAAATTCATCATATATTACAAAGACTTTATGGTGAGCTTTCTGTTAGATAGACTGTTGTATAGTTGTTCATAACTCTACCTTGTGCGTTGACTGATGCTCTTTTCATAACTTCTTCTTGTTGCAGCTTCTTCTGAAATTGGAACAGAGGACAGCAACTGGAGGATTAGCGCCACCTACTGTCCCTACAGTACAGTGTATCTCTGATATTCACGCAACAGCAGTCAATGGAAAAGCTCATTACTTCACATTTTCTTAAGCTGGTTTTCTGGAAACTTGGTTAGAATATGAGCAACATTTGAGTGCCTCTCGATGTAGTCATCGAAAGTGGACAAGCACAAAGCCAATACTTACTACTTATATACTCTTACCATGTTTACATGTCTTATACCAACTCTTTAATGCTTTTCTTATTGACTTGTCAAATCACATGGTCAGATTTGCTGCTCAGCTGATGTAGCCGGGAACCATGAGGAACTAGTTGCATCAACAAAACTGCATAGACTGCAACATTTATCTGTTTCTATGACACAACTCATAACCTCTGTCCAGTCTGACATTGGCCTATAGCTGCTCCTTCACTCTGGTTTACTGATAGCAGCTGCAAAATGCCTGCTTTCATTTCACTGCACATAAAATACTGTTTAACTGAAACTTTCAAGTGCTGTCTCTTCAACAGTACCTCCAGTTAAACTTTAGGTGGCACATTCAAGTGTTTTCTTGATGTTACATTATAGTTTGAGCACAATCTACCGCAGTTGCAAACAGATTCATGTTATAACATGCTTTTTTTCTGTATGAAATTGTCAATTCACTCAGTTATTAATCTTTGTCTTTACTCACGACTCCAAAGGTTGGGAAAGTGTCCATGATCAGTGAAACTGATCATTTCTTGATAAATGGGATGCTACTCAAAACCACAATTTAAAAAAAAATTTCAATCCGTTTGAGAGCAGTTTGTTTCTCTTCAGGAAGCTTATGCAGTGATAATATTCCATCAGCTGTTTATTTCATATTGTTCAGGTAGATGGAAACATGCGGTAAATTTGTGACCTGCAGTTGCAGCATCATGCTGCCTACAGCTTCACAAGTCTCTGGTGGGCTCGTTGTTTATCCTTCAGGTGCAGATGTCACCGAGCAGTACAGCGCACCCATCCGTGTAAAGAGCAAGGTTGCTGGAAGTTGGGACCGTGGGATCATCAAATTAAGTCAATCACAAATATTTCCCACTCTTAAAGTTGTGTGAGACAGGCAATAGATGGATGTTTAAGAATTTCCAACTTGACTTGGAAGCCTGCTCTTCTAAAACCTCATTTGCAGCCTTAGATTTTGTTGACTTCTGTCTCCACTGTCCTCCGCCTCTCTGAGAGGGTGGTGAGAGATGAGATGAAATCTGCCCACTCAACCCCTATGGGAGTCCAGGCTGAGATGAAGTTAAAGACTAAATGGAAAAAAAGGGAAGAGGCAGTGAAACAGAAACGGGAAGAGACAGATGGAGAGAATAAAGTGCCCAGTGCCGTTTGTCTAGAAACGACAACCTGCAGACACAAACTCATCAGGTAAAATGTAGAATTGCGTCCACCATTATTCAGGAATTCCTCTTGACTCTTGGCTTGTGATTTATTTTATGATGTTATTGAGATTTGACTTGAGATTCAACCACAGAAATCTTTTCAGGTCATCCTGTAGTTCAAGAGGATGTTTGTGTCAGATGTGAAGAAATTCTCTCTGGGCTTTCCAGAGATTAAGAGGAACTCAACCCCAGACAGACAACTGAAGTGCCTCTGGCCCACAAGTTGACAGGTTTTATTCAAATATGCAGCCAATTATCACTTTTAACTTTTCCAGTTTCTACATCTTTCTGATTATGTTAAAGCTTGCAACTATTATTTGATTCATTAGTTGATCAATGTAATCTTTGCTTTCCCTTGTTTCAGCTTCTCAGATGTGAGAATTGTTCTGTTTTCAGTTGTAAACCTGATGTTTTACCTCCAGCAGGGTAATGGGATCACTAGCATGTCTGTTTGTTAGTTAGCAAGATATCTTGATAACTAATTAACTGATTTTGGTGAAATTTGGTTGAAATATCATTTCTAAAAGGTGGGGCGGCATGGCTCAGAGGTAGAGTGACTGTCTAGCAAACGAAGGTAGTTCTCTCCGTTACTCCGGCTTCTCCCACAGTCCAAACACATGCAATTGGGGACGAGGCTGATTGGATACTCTAATGAGGCGGCATGGTGGTGCAGTGGTTAGCACTTTCGCTTCACAGCAAGAAGATTCCAGGTTTGAGCCCCGGCTGGAGCACAGGGTCTTTCTGTGTAGAGTTTGGACTGTGGGAGGAAGCCGGAGTACCCAGAGAGAACCCACAGAGGCACAGGGAGAACATGCAAAGACATGCAATTGGGGACTAGGCTAATTGGATACTCTAAGTGACCGTAGGTATGACTGAGTGTGAATGGTTGTCTATCTATATTTAGGTGTTGGCCCTGCGATGGACTGGTGACCTGTCCAGGGTGAACCCCGCCTCTCGCCTGAAAGCCACTGGGATAGGCTCCAGCCCCCCCCCCCCCCCCCATTACCCTTAACAGGAAAAAGCAGAAGAAAATGGATGGATGGATGGATGGATGTTTTGCAGGTATTTGTGCATCTTTCCCAAAAAGGTTTGTACTGATTTGCCTGGATTGACTAAATCAAAGATGGTGGTGGAGCATGGTGGTGTCTGTTGTCGGTTTTCCCACTAGTCCGTGGATCCAACATGGTCATAGTTTGTTTTGAAGTCCTGAAAGACCACAGCTTTGAGTGGATCTATGTCCTTCCACTTCAGCTGAGCCTGGAAAGCCAGAAACAGACAGCAGAGACTCAGGGGAATTTGAGTCTGATTGTTTGCCTTTGTGCATAAGAAGAAGCGAGGACAAACACTTTTCACTGTCTTAGCCCTAAAATCAGCAGCAGCCTGCTTTTTTTTTCTCTTCTCTGAATGATCAGCTCTGCCAGACTCTGCCTCTTGCTGCTAGGGAAAGATGGACACCTTTTAGGTTTCTTTTCAGGGTAAATCTGTCTTCTCCTCATTTACACTAAACTGATCTGTTCCTTAGTTTGGTCAAAAAAGCACCCTCACCTTTGGAGGTGTGGTCTCTAACAATAAGTCGAGTGCCTATGATGTATCTATTTATATAAAATATTAAAATATATGCAAATATATCTTCTAAATGAATAAACTGGACATTTTGGCAGGAGTTCAGCCAATCATAGTGCCAGATTAATTCGCCTTAGTCACCTTAGGGGGATGACAAATGTGTAATATATTGCTCAATATTCACTGTCTCTCTCTATTCCCCCTCTTCAATTTTCTGGCTGGCTGGCTGGCTTCTCCAGAGGACTGCAGTTTAGTTAAACTCCTTTGCAAAGATTTTAGAAGTTAAATTGTAGATTTGGAATTGTGAAACATAACCTAAACATTGTCTCCAGTTAAACATAACCTAAACATTGTCTCCAGTTAAACATAACCTAAACATTGTCTCCAGACAGTTGTAAGTTTGCACACAGGGTTCCATTTTCATGTTGATAAAACATGTCGATTTTAATGCCAGAAATAAGGTCTGTGGTTCACATTTATTAAAATACATCAGTACAGTAAATAACCACACTTGTGAGTTTCATATTTTTTATCTTAAAATGGCAGTTGTTAACAAACGGTTGTCACAGACGTTAAATGTCATCACACTGAAAACAGGGAAAGCTTGAAGCTAACTGTGGCGATGTCGAGGTCGTGGCCACTGTCGGAACATTACGTTGGTTTTGTACTTCAATAATTTGCATGATATTCCAAAATCAAATGAAAAAAATCCCATTGGCTTTTGTATGGTTTTCTTTTTTACATTTTTTCTGTCTCTTTTGCCATTACTTTCAAACTTGAACAACATCATAAATGATCCTCCATATTTTTCAGGTAACCCTTTTTTTGTGCTTTTTCTTTTACAATGTCTTGATCACTTAAGACATTTTAAATTAGACATGCAAGTAAATCTATGTCAGATCTATCAAAAAATGCTTCATTGTGCGTGAAAATTTAGTACATTTGTCATTCATGTTACATAAACCAAAATAAAATGGATACAGTGTTAAATTTTCAATGCACTGTGTTTAAAGTCTCATTCAAGCCTGCAATCACTCAACTGTCTGATAAGAGTGAACGAGGTCAGACACTCAAGGATCTTTCATGCCTCATTTATATGAACAGAAAGAAGTTCCTCACTCAAGTAAAAAGTGGTCAGTATCAAAGGGCCATCCACCTACAGTCCAACAGGGGGCGCCAATGGTGGTTGAAGGATTATGTCTGATTATAGAAGATTACCTTCATGTCCACAGGAAACATTTATTAATAAGCCTGCTGTGTCATTTCCTAATTTTGAGTCTGCTATGATAGAGCAGGATGTTCATTTTGTAATGCAAGTCATGATCAAAGCACTGTGGAGATTCAAATAGGCTGGACATTGTCTGGGATGTTGTCCTGTTTTTCATCGATGAACTTTCATGCTTTCACTGTGTGTTTTCAGTTAATTAGACTCCATTGTTACAATTTGGCCAACTAAAAATATCTTGTTTAGTGTTTGGTTGAACTAAGAGGCACTCAAAGGAATTGGCTGTTGATTTTTTTCTGGTAAGAACATTCGGTTTTAAGCCTATTTTTCACCAGCCAAAATTAGCATCACAATTAATATTCATTTTGAAGGATGAAGGATAACTGTTATTGTTACCCGGGGCACTCATCCTCAATCTTTTTTTATGATTATGAAAGAGACAGTTGAAATTGGTCCAATATTGAGTGTATAGGCTGTAAGTGGCAGCAGGGATTTGTTTCCACTCAGCTAAAATGTGATTGATTTTGTCTCTAACAGGCTCAGATTATCCTAAGTGTCTGACAACATAAAGGATAAGTTCCCTTTACAGATAAAACTTTGCCAAACAGAAGTAAAATGAAGTTATGAGATCGCTCAGAAAATGTTGCAGGAAGTCAAACTTGTAAAGGTTTCTTTTTTTTTAATTAACTGTCAATCACGAGTACAACAGACTTGTGAGAGTGCAATGCAAACTTAGCGGAGGACTTTTCCAATGTCAAAGTACACATTCGTGTAACCATCAACCCCTGTTTCCTGCGCTTAACGTACTGTATGGAACACTGCAGACATTTTCCTCTCAGGAATTTCCTCTGTTCGTCTGCACTGAATTCTCTGTTGTCTGCCAGTTTAAATTATGGAGAGTGACTGTGCGGATATTTCCCATTTCATACAATGAGGCAGATCACAAGAGCTTGTATAATATTCTGATTATCAGGTCATATATTCTCTTTGTTTCCTTCCCAGCTGGCACAACAAATTCATTCCAAGCATTTGCACAGGCTGTTTTGGCTCTAAAATCATCTTGATCAAGCTGGTGGTAACTTTGTAGTTTTGCTTTGAGCCTCAGACACATCAGAAGACCAGAATAGAAAGACTGTTCTTAGTGTTTCTTTATTATCATTTTGGAGTGAATAAAGCAGTTTGCATCTGAGGTTTGAAAATTGTGTTTCCAGGAACTATTTTCAATCTTTTTTTTTTCAGGTTTCCCTTTTTGGGGTTCTCTCCCACACGTCCACCTGTCCCATAGACGATGTGTGTTTTTAAGTTAAACCTGAAAAGCACTCTTACAAAACTCTATGGATGAATTATTTTGAGTGTCCCTCTACCCCTGCAAAATAACTTGTATTGCTGTCACAATTTGATGCGCTTTGATTGACTTAGTGTGTTAACATACAGAAGTTTATAGGAGCTACACAATTCAGTTGGGTTTTTTTTTGTTTTTGTTTTTTTAATCCACATTCAGGTTAGCAAAGGGCTGACTTGGGGTTGTTGTCCCAGTCATGGCCTACCCTACTGTCACTGTTTTGACCATAAAATGGTGGATATATTTATCTGATCGTCATGCAAAATTAGATGTTTCACTCTCAAACTTTGATTCATTTGGATTCAGCTGCTCAGCCTGCTCAGCTAAGTTGCTGAGAGCATATGGAGCACACCTCCACCCAGCTGCACACACACATATCTGAAGGAACTCAAGGTTATCTAGTGAGCTTAATAAGCATTGTGTAAACTTATATTGTGAATAAGGAACCTTCATTTGTCTGAAAATAGGATGAAAAATAGTGCTTTAAAGAGGGTTGATCACATGGAGACAAATCTTGAGTGAATAATTTATTTGAGAAGGACAGTTGTTGGCCAGACCTCTGGCATATATATGCGTATCATATTTGGACATATTTGAAGAAATAGCCCTCTCAAAGTGTGTGAATGCATAACACAAGGACTCCTCTGCTGTTCAGCATGCCTGTTTTTCTTGTCATGTTGTTGCCTCACGAACAACACAAGAGTAAATTCACTGCCAGATGAGGTTTTACTGGTTAAACCTGCACTGCAGCACTCAAACTTCCTTAATCATTCCCGTAGTGTTTAAAATATTTATAGACATGGGAACGTGTCTTCTGGTATGATGTGGTTCAGTGGGTAAAATACTGACACAGCAGAAGTTCAGCCCTCCAGGACTCCCAGTCAGTCACCTGATCAAACAAATACTGACAACATTTAACAAGGCCATTCAGCATTGACCCACATTGACTACACTAATGTGGTTGTTGTCATGCTGGTGGTGGAAGAGCCACTTCGAAGATTTCTCTGTTTGTAAAGGATGCGATCCATTGATTGCAGTCAACTACAGACTGATGGTTGGTAATTGAGGGATGAGCCAGGCGAGCTTTTTCTTCATTTGGGTAAAATGAGGTGTGAAACCCTGGAGGAAAAGAACTGTCACAATCATAAATGAACAAATGACTTAAATGAAATAATAATGAAACATGATTGAAAATCCATCCATCCATCCATTTCCTACTGCTTATCCTGTTAAGGGTGGCGGGTGGGGGGGGGGGGGGGGCGTGGAGCCTATCCCAGCAGCCTTCCCCCTGGACAGGTCACCAGTCCATGGCAGGGCCAACACATAGAGACAGACAACCATTGGCTCTCCCAGTCACACCTACGGTCAATTTAGAGTCTGGATTAACCTGGTCCCTCTTGATGTCTTTGGACTGTGGAGGAAGCTGGAGTACCAGAGAGAACCCAGCAGGAACAGGGAGAACATGGAGAATCCACACAGAAAGACCCCGTGCTGCAGCCGGGACTCCACCCACAACCTTCTTGCTGTGAGGAGACAGTGCTGACCACTGCTCCACCATGCTACCATGTTTAAAAATAAAAGTCTCAATTCATACGTCAATTAATGTACAGGCAATAAATGTACAGGTTAATTAGGAAATTAATAGATATGTGACACAGAATGAGATAGAGAGAGAAAGAGAATATGTTTAAAGAATATATATGCTGCAACAAGGCATTATTCATTTCCTGCTGTGCCCTCTGGGTTTCCATCAGCATCTGCACCAGTTGCTCTGGGTGCGATAGTCAGTTGTGTGAAGATCAGAAAACAGATTAATCACGACTTCAATATCGTTACTCTCTCTCACCAGTTCTTAAGCCCCAGTGCCCTCATTCTCCACCATCTGTTAGGTCATGAGAGGTACGAGGAATCAAATGCAGATGGTTTATTTCACCACATCAAAGTCCCATGCAAAACAAACAAAAGAAAACCTCCGTAGGAGGGGGAGGGCCCTTCAACTCCTCCAATACCCCAACAAAGTCTCTAACAAAGTATCCGTCACTCTCTCTCCTTTTACCCTAAATCACTTTCCTGGTTGATGTCTTCATTTTGTCTGTGGCAGTCCAGCTCCTTCCTCTGTGCTCCTCCTGTTCTCCTCCCCTATCCCTTACTCAGATGGCATAAACACTTTTGCCTATCAGAGGAGTGAGGTCTTATGGGAGATGTAGTGTGTGAAGGCACCATTTTGTCAAGGACATAGCAGCCCCCTACCACCTGCCCCCTTGTGATGGCACACATCCCTCTCCCCTGGCCTGTCATCCACAGCAGGATGAAGGAGGCCCAGCGGGACAGACAGGGCATCGGCGTTTCCATGGCGCTATCCTTGCCTGTGAATAACAGAGAAGTTAAAAGGCTGGAGACTTAGGGACCACCTAATGTTTAGACCTCTGCTGACCCGATACCGGTGAGCGTGTTACGTCATTTCCTGCCTGTAATACTATCGCTGTGTTGTTCGACTTTCTCAATCCTCCCTCAGGTGTACTGCTAACTTAATCGCTTTAAGCACCACTGTATACGACGTTTTGGTGTAATACATAGGTTTCTGTCACTTAACTCTTTAGCAGGACTTTGCTCTGAAATTCCTCGTTCTATTTGTTATATTTGCCACAGGTCCGCTAGCTCACCTTAGCACACTAGCTATGGCCGCTCTCTCTCTTTCCGCCTCTCCCCCCACCTCTCCCTCCCTCTCCTGCTCCATGTGCCAGATGTTTAGTTACTCCTCTGCCTCCTTTAGTGATAATGGTACGTGTAAAAAGTGTAGTTTGTTTGTAGTCCTGGAGGCGAGGCTTAGTGAGTTAGAAACTCGGCTCCGCACCATGGAAGCTAGCGGTAGTCCTTTACCTTCAGGAGCTACTCAGTCCACCTTAGTGGGTGCGGAGCCACCTAGCCTAGCCACCGCTAGCAGCTCCCCCGCAGCTCCCGAGCAGCCGGGAACTAGCCAGTCCCGCTGGGTGACATCACGAGGGAAACCTAGACGCAGTAAGCCCGTGTTTGCCCACCAACCCCTTCATGTTTCCAACCGCTTTTCCCCACTCAGCGACACACCCGCTGAGAGTGAAACTCTTCATGTCGGCTCTGTTGCTCGCAGCCCCGCTGTGAAGCCGACATTCGTCATTGGCAGTTCTGTTCTTCGCAACGTGAAGGTGGAGACTCCAGCGAGCATAAAGTGCATCCCAGGGGCCAGAGCGGGCGACGTTGAGGCAAATCTAAAGCTGCTGGCAAAACGTAAGGTTAAATACAGTAAGATTGTAATACATGTCGGCGCTAATGACACCCGGCTTCGCCAGTCGGAATTAACTAAAGTTAACATGGCTTCGGTGTGCAACTACGCAAAAACAATGTCGGACTCCGTAATTTTCTCTGGCCCGCTGCCCAATTTAGCGAGTGACGACATGTTTAGCCGCATGCGTTCATTCCATCGCTGGATGTCTAGGTGGTGCTTAGATAACAACGTGGCTTACATAGACAATTGGAGCTCCTTCTGGGGAAAGCCTGGTCTGATTCGGAGAGATGGCGTCCATCCCACTTTGGATGGTGCATCTCTCTTATCTAGGAACATAGGCCAATTTATTAGCAATACTAATCCCTGACAAGCAACCAGAGTTCAGACCAGCAGGCAGAGCTGCAGTTTAACACGCCCCTCTGCTGGTTCCTTGGTGTTGTCACCCACCCAGCCTATAGAAACTGTGTCTGCCCCGAGGCTTTATAAGCCTGCACCCAAATCTGGAGGAGTAACTTATAGCAACTTAGTTAAAATTAAAACCACTGCTCCAGCAAACCAACCCAGTAAAACTATTAAATGTGGTTTGCTTAATATTCGATCTCTTGCATCCAAGTCTCTCCTAGTGAACGATTTAATTACTAATTATCAGATTGGTGTATTAGCACTCACTGAAACCTGGGTGCAGCAAGATGAGTATGTTAGTTTAAATGAATCTTCCCCTCCTGGTTACATTAACTACCATGTACCTCGCACCACTGGCAGAGGAGGAGGAGTAGCTGCAATCTATCAGTCAAATTTGGTGCTTAACCCTCGACCTAACAGTTCATATAACTCATTTGAGAGCCTTACTGTCAGCTTTTCCCACCCAGACTGGAAAGCAGAGAAACCACTCTTACTTGCTGTGGTGTACCGTCCTCCTGCACCTTATTCTGAGTTCTTAGAAGAATTCCCTGACTTTCTGTCTAACTTGGCATTGAACTCAGACAAAGTCATTATAGTGGGTGACTTTAACATCCATGTGGACGTCAATGATGATTCTCTGGCCACTGCGTTTAAGTCGCTTCTTGATTCTGTTGGCTTCTGTCAGAGGGTAAACAAACCCACTCACACTTTTAATCACATCCTTGATTTAGTACTCACTTATGGAATAGAAGCTGACCGAATCACAGTTCTTCCTCAGAACCCCGTCTTGTCTGATCACTCCTTAATTACATTTGAATTTACTTTAACAAATTATATTCTACCTGGGAAAAAGTCCCGCTTCAGTAGATGTCTATCTGACACTGCTGTTTCTAGATTTTAGGAGCTTATTCCAGCAGAGCTTGCTGCCACATCTTGTAGTAATATAATGGGCAGTTATGCTGATTTCACCCCCTCGCAGGTAGACTATCTTGTGGACAGCACTGCAGCAGCACTCCTTGGGACACTTGATGCCGTAGCTCCCCTGAAGAAGAAGGTTATCAACCAGAAAAGAATAGTTCCCTGGTACAGCCCAGAGCTGCGTGCCTTAAAACAGAAGACCAGACAACTGGAAAGGAAGACACATTCCAGCCAGCACGAGGAAGTCCACCAAGCCTGGAAGGAAAGTTTATTAATATATAAAAAAGAACTCCGTAATGCCAGAAGCGCTTACTACTCGTCCCTGATAGAAAAGAATAAGAACAACCCCAGGTTCCTCTTCAGCACCGTGGGCAGGCTCACCAAGAACCATAGTGCTGTTGAGCCATGCATCCCCCCAACTCTCAGCAGTAACGACTTCCTTTCTTTCTTTACTGAAAAGATTGTGAATATTAGAACGAAGATTGCCAGTAATGGAGGACAGACTACAGTCCCCATAGAAGCACCTCCCAGACTTGGTGCATACTTGGACAGCTTCGCCCCCATTGACCTGTCAGAATTAACTTCTGCAGTCACTTCCTCCAAGTCAGCCACTTGTCTGCTGGATCCCATCCCGACAAGCCTCCTTAAGGATGCCTTCCCTCTAGTCAACACTTCTATATTAAATCAAATTAATCTTTCCTTAGTCACAGGTTATGTGCCACAGGCCTTTAAGGTGGCTGTCATCAACCCTTTACTTAAAAAACCTTCTCTTGACCCAGATGTGTTAGCCAACTATAGGCCAATATCCAACCTCCCCTACATCTCCAAGATCCTTGAGAAGGTTGTCCTGGAGCAGTTACATGAACATCTGCACAGCAACGAGCTCTTTGAAGCCTTCCAGTCTGGATTCAGGGAACACCATAGCACTGAAACAGCACTGGTCAGAGTCTCGAATGATCTTCTTATAGCTTCAGACAGAGGTCTTGTCTCTGTGCTTGTCCTTTTGGACCTCAGTGCTGCATTTGACACCATCGACCACAGCATCCTGCTACAGAGACTAGACCATGACATTGGGATTAAAGGAACTGCCCTAAAATGGTTTAAGTCCTACTTATATGACAGGTTTCAGTTTGTTAATGTTAATAATGACCATTCGGAGTATAGCAGAGTTACATATGGTGTACCACAGGGTTCAGTTTTAGGACCGATTCTCTTCACTCTTTACATGCTCCCATTAGGTGACATAATCCGGAAGCACTCGATCAACTTCCACTGTTATGCAGATGACACACAACTTTACTTGTCGATGGAGCCAGACGACACAAGCCAGTTTACTCATCTGCAAGACTGCCTGAAAGACATTAAATCCTGGATGTCTTCTAACTTCTTAATGCTCAATTCAGATAAAACTGAGGTAATCATTTTTGGACCTAAACACCACAGGGACACACTCTTGAATCGGATCTCTACTCTAGATGGCATCACCCTAACTTCGAGTACAACTGCAAGGAACCTTGGGGTCATTTTTGACCAGGACCTTTCCTTCAGCTCCCACATAAAGCATGTGACTAGGACCGCCTTCTTCCATCTTCGAAGTATCGCTAAGATTAGGAATATCCTTTCCCAGAGTGATGCTGAAAAACTGGTGCATGCATTTATCACTTCTCGGCTGGACTACTGCAACTCTCTCTTGTCAGGATGTCCTAAATACTCTCTAAAGAGTCTCCAGCTGGTCCAGAACGCTGCAGCGAGGGTTTTGACGGGAGTTAAGAAGAGAGAACACATCTCTCCCACTTTAGCTTCTCTCCACTGGCTTCCTGTAGGATCTAGAATCGACTTCAAAGTCCTTCTGCTAACTTATAAGGCTCTCAATGATAAAGCTCCATCCTATTTGAAAGAGCTCATTAGTCCCTACTGTCCGACCAGAGCACTCCGCTCCCAGAATGCAGGTCTTTTAGTGACTCCCAGTATCAATACAAACAGACTGGGAGGTAGAGCTTTTAGTTACCGGGCTCCTTTACTGTGGAACCAGCTCTCTCCATGGGTCAGAGAGGCAGACACTTTAACTACGTTTAAGTCCAGGCTTAAGACCTTCCTCTATGACAGAGCCTTCAGTTAGGACTGGTTCAGGTAGCTCTGAACCATTGATAGCTATGCTGCTATAGGCTTAGACTGCTGGGGGACACATCAGGTTACATTGAGCCCTTCCCTCCTCTCCTCTCCTCTCCCCCTCTCTCCTCCTCTCCTCCCTGCACATTTTACTTGTTGCACTTTGTAGTTTGGCCTTGGTGTCTCGCAGTCTCTCTGTGTTTCCACAGATCCACCGGAGCCCCAACCGCCGCCTGCATCGCCCCCCCCCCCCCCCTTATTCCCTACTGTTACACCGGCCTGCGCTCCCCTTCCATGAACAAGTCTGCCATCCAGTCCCCCATCAAGCTGGCTTGCTCTCCCTGCCTCCCCTACCAGAAGCTTCCTTCTTCAGCTGTTATTAACATTTCCGTGTTTCCCACATTTTGTATTGTAAACTGTTTTCTTGTCTGTAACAACATCTACTGCACGTCTGTCCGTCCTGGGTGAGGGATCCCTCCTCTGTTGCTCACCCTGAGGTTTCTCAGATTTTTCCCTGTTAAAAGGGTTTTCTATGGAGTTTTTCCTCAGTCGATGTGAGGGTCTAAGGGCAGAGGATGTTGTTATGATGCCATGTGAAGCCCTTTGAGACAAACTGTTTGTGAAAACGGGCTATACAAATAAAATTGCCTTGCCTCGCCTTGCCTTGCCTAATGATCCTGCAGTTGGTCTCTTTGTTTTTAGCCATCCATTGCAAGGGTGAATGATCTTTCACTAGCGTGAACCTTCTTTCCAACAGGTAGTATTTGAGTGTTTTCAGGGCCCATTTTATGGCAAGGCACTCTTGCTCTGTGATGGCTTAGTTCTTCTCTCTGGGAAACAATTTGCGACTTAAAGAACTAGGTGTTCCTCTCCTTCTGTGATTTGGGCTAACACTGCACCCAGACCCACCTCTAAGGCAGCCGCCTGAAAAACAAACTTTGCTGAAGTCGGGGGCCATAAGAATGGGTTTCGAACACAATGCCAGCTTCAAGTTATCAAACACCTCTTCAGCTTCAGGGGTCCATTTCACCGTCCTGGAGTGCTTCTTTGTGGTCAATTCTGTGAGGGGTGCCGCTACTACACCAAAGTCAGGGATGAATCTTCTATAATAATTTGCAAGTCCCAGAAAGGACCTAACCTCCTTCTTTGTCAGTGGCTGGGGCCAGTTCTGGATGGCCCCAAGCTTCGCCTCCTGGGGTTTGATGAAGCCACGTCTGATGGTGTACCCCAAGTAGTTTGTCTAACTAAAGGCCAACTTGCATTTCTTGGGTTTCGCTGTCAAACTGGCTTGATGGAGGGAGTCCAGGGCCTTTTGCATCCGAGGTAGCTCAGTGGGACACAGCGCAGTGGGTACTGACATGATGGACAGTAAAGTACTTGGTCTGACAGCTGACTGTGTTCTTATCCAATATGTCATATATTAAATGCATGCTTAATGAAGGGAGTTTATCCCTCTTTCTGGAAAGAGGGTAAAATTATTCCCTTACCTGAAGATGATGGACGAGCACTCAATGGGAAGCACAGTTATCATGAAACTAATGGAGAGAATAATCTGCTCACAAATACAGGAATGCTTTGACTGTAACAGGTTGAACACAGGTTTTCAACATGCTTACAGACATAAGCATTCAACTTGTTCTGCTCTTGCAGTAATTACAGATAACTGGCTTGAGGAACTGTAATACTCAAAGATGCCTGGTGCAGATAGCACTTGATTTTGGTGCAGCATTCATGTGTCTCCATTCATCATGTCATAGATCACAATCTGCTCATCAGTAAACTAGAATGCTATGGATTTAGTTCATCCGCCATCCTATTTATGAAGAGTTATCTCACAAGTAGGACACAATGGGTTTCTTACAATGGCAGCTGGTCTCACTCTAAGGTATTGGACTGTGGTACTGGACTATTGGCCCTCATTTATCAAATGAGCGTTCTGACCGAAAACAAGCGTAAAATGTGCCTTTGTTTATTTCTACACAAGCTGTGGCATTTATCAATTTGAACGTTAGTGTGTTCTGCGATGAAATCTTACGACATGTCTGTGTTTGGGTATGCAAATTTAGATTTGAAATGCGGTGACTTGTGGTTCAAAGTCAGGTGTCGGAGAGTTGTTTTAACAGCAGATGTGTCACTGATGAATATGTGTGCATCACGGCAAATCCTTATGGTAAATATGTAGCCTATTAATTAAAAAATATTTTGAAATATATAATTGCGTACCAGATTATCATTTCCATTTGAATTTGTGCATGGGACGCTGCTTTATTTAGGCACAGGTTGACAAACAATTCCGTAATTGAAAACAATTATCATATTAACAGATTTGTGATTCGATAGGTGGAACTTCAGTCAGTCACCTATTCAAACGACAGCTTTGGCTGTGAGATGGTTTAGGCTCAGCGATGGCAGATCTGGCTCTGTTAGAGGACCTTAATGTACGCATCAGGCGGGAGAGGGTTTTTCGGGACCGCGACGATTTTTTCAGGAGTGTGATGAGTGGCTCATGAGGTGTTTTCAGCATCTCCTCCTGGAGTTATTTCACAACCTAGAACCCCAATTAAGGACAGAAACCTGGCATCCCAACGCCATCCCTGTGCCAGTGTAGGTGCTATCAACCTTGGGGTTTTTGGCCACCAGGTCCTTGCAGCAGGAGATTAGTGATAGGTCAGGAATAATCCAGCTGTCACTCAGCCAAACTAAGTCAGCAGTTTTGAGGGCGGTCAGTTCCCTCTCTGCTGAGTATATTCAATTCCCATATCATGATGCTCAGCAAACTGATTAAAAGGCAATTTTATGAGATTGCTGAGTTTCCAAACGTGAGATCGTGGAGCGACTGATTGTACCCATATGCATCTGAAGTCACCATCCATGAATGATTACACATACATCAACTGCAAAAATTGCCAATTCGTTAATGTACAAGTAATCAGTGATGCCAGAACGAGTATTCTGAATTCGGTAGCCTGGTAGCCTGGAGGCACGCACAACTCATGAATTTTCCAAAACAACAGCGTAGGTACTTGGTTACTTGAAGGCACACAGCATGGTCAGAGTCATCTCATCTGTGAGTTACATGCACAATTATTTTAATTTTTGGACACACAGCTCTAAAAATGGTGCTGCACGGTGGAGTGCTGCATAGGGCTCCTTCATGGCAGATGGCTCCGTCTTGGGTCAGCGGGGGGAACCCTGCTTTATACCCCATAAAGGGTCTGCAAAATTTTCTTGGCATGTGGTGTTCTCTACAATATTTTACAAAAGAATGGGGTGCCATTTGTGGACCTGCACCCAGTGAACTCCCTGCTCAGAGATCCCTGGCCCTGGCCAGCCTCTAAAACGTTATTAGTACCCCAGGGTCTTGTTCACAAGTGAGGGTAGGATGGAGCAGGAGATTGACAGGCGGATTGGGGCAGCATCAGCAGTGATGCAAATGCTAAACCAGTCAATTGTGGTGAAGAGGGAGCTTAGCCAAAAGGCGAGGCTCTTGATTTACCGGTCAATCTACGTTCCAACCCTCACCTGTGGTCATGAGCTCTGGGTAATGACCGAAAGAACGAGATCGTGAATACAAGCGGCCGAAATGAGTTTCCTCCTCAGGGTGGCTGGGCTCTCCCTTAGAGACAGGGTGAGAAGCTCAGTCATTCAGTAGGGACTCAGAGTAGAGCTGCTGCTCCTCCAGGTAGAGGAGTCAGTTCAGGTGGTTCAGGCATCTGGTGAGGACGCCTCCTGGACGCATCCCTTGGGAGGTGTTCCAGGCACATCTGACTGAGGAGGCCTTGGGGCTGACCCACGACACGCTGGAGGGATTATATCTCTCGGCTGGCCTGAGAACGCCTCGGGATTCCCCCGGAAGAGCTGGTGGAAGTGGCTAGGGAGAGGACAGTCTGGGCTTCCTTGCTGAGGGCTGAGGGCCCCCATTACCCACATCAACCGGATAAGCAGAGGACAACGACAACGATGATGATTACGATTGATTTCAGCCGCCAAATTTATCAACAGCCGCTTGTTCTTATGATGAGATTGGTGTGATACGCATGTTTCATAAATCTCAAGTGAGTCCTGTAATATGCTGATTTCCCCGCTCACATCTGCACTGGTTTGTATGCTAGTTTGATAAATGACAGCCATTATCCTTTCTTCTCAAACAGTTTTCTTATCTCATCCAAGTGTCAGATGTAGTCAGGTTCAGCCTCATTTTACTAGGTCAGTCAATGATGGCCAGATGATGTTACCACATCCAAAATCAAATGCTTTAAAAGTATCTTTCAAGTACCATCTGAGAATGCACTATTTAAATTCGTGAGAAGGGAATGGATGAATACAATAAGGAATGTAACACCCATGAATGTAACCACTTTTTCTGAAGAACTTTTGATGTTATTCATAATGATGCCTACAATGTTTCACTGCTTTTAGATTATCACTGTCAAGTGCATTATGACTTATATCTTGTGTATTGTATGTTTTGTGTTTGTTTTGTCTTTTTGTGTGGACCCCAGGAAGACTAGCTCACCCCACTTTGGAGACAGCTAATGGGGACAAACACATTTCAACAATAAAAAATAAACAATAAACTAGAGGTAATATGAAAGCTATATAAGAGGTAAAAATTAAAGCCAAACTAAAAAGATATGTCTTAAATTTGCGTTTGGAGTGTCTTTGGCATAGTTGTGGAAATTTATGCTGTGCCTCCTCATAACATTACCAAGTGCTAGCATGTATAGATTAAAAAGTATAGGGCCTAAAATTGAACCTTGAGGATTTATTAATTTATTTTAAAGGTTTGGGATGAAAATTCCCTCATATTAACAAAAAATTCCCAGTAAGGTAAGAATTAAACCAGTTAAAAACCACGCCAGAGAGACCAATCAGGTTGCAAAGTCTTTTTAAGAGAATTGAGTGTTCCACAGTATGAAATGCAGGGTTTATATCTACTACTAAAACAGAGAATTTTTGTTCATCCGAATTGATTCTGAGGTCATTTAAAACCTTGACCAGTGCCATCTTAATACTAAGATTTGATCTACAACCAGACTGCAATTTTTCAAAACTATTATGTGAGTGAATAATATCGTTTAACTGATAAAAAAAAAAATGTTTCTTTAAAATTGTATGCAAAAATGGCAGATTTGATACAGGTCTGTAGTTACTGAGAACAGATGCATCTAAATTGTTTCTCCTCAGATTGGGTCTAACCAGAGCAGTTACAAAAGCTGTAGGGAAAACACCTATCTTGAGTAAATCCTCATTTAAAACACTAAAAACAGTTTTTCAAGAAAAGATGTGGAAATGGGATCTAAAAAGCATGTTCCTGGTTTTATCTGAGAAATGACTTAAAAAGGCAATTTTATGAGATGAGTTAAGCATTAAAGCATCAACCAGGACAAACGTCGCTGGTGTTTCCCCAAGCACAAAGAAGGATTCATTGGTATTAAAATTCGTAGGCTGGCTCTGGTGAATTTTGAATCTAATGGAGTTAGTTTTATCTCTTAAGTGGACTGCAAATTCCTCACATTTGAAGTTAGTAGGAACACTGCTGGACTTGTTAAAAACAGGGTTAATTAAATGATCTATTAAGGAGAGAATTTGGGGATTATTCCCGTTGTCATTTATCAGTTTTGACAAATGTGCTTGTCTTGACTGCTTACCTGCCTTATTGTAAATGGGAAGTAGATCATGGAAGATTTGATAATTTATTTTTATTTATCTTTCTCCATTTTCTTTCTGCAACTAGACACTTTCTTTTTAATCGTTTAATATTCTCATTTCTACATGAGCTGTTGGATTAGATGTGATTGTTTTGTTTTTTGTTTTTTGTTTATTTTCAGTGGGGCCATTGTTTCCAGTCCAGTAATAGCCTACACTATTTTTGGCATATGCAGTATGTAAAGCTGTGTGACGCTTGATTCTTTTTTATAACTCTCAGTTAATGTAAAAACTATTTTCCACTCTCTATTTATCCATAAATGGACAAAGACATCCTAAACCAGCTTTCATATCAATTAGCTGTCTACACAACTTGTCTGCACCTCTGTGAAGGCTCCACCTGCCATAAGACCATGCAAGAAGTCACGCAGTTTATGGTGTTCCATCGGTGAGGGGCTGTCATTACATGCAACTATTACATACTGCGGGGGTGATTACCCGAAATTAAGCTGCCAATTACACTCAACAGTTACAACAACAGGTGACAAGAAGTCCTCTTGCCCTCTTGCGCCTGGATATAGCAGAGTTGGTTAACATAAGGAAATTTGCAGCAAGAATAATTGACAGAACTATTTGATTTTGAATTCCTTGTTGTTGTTTTTTTCAAACAAAAACAAAAAAAAGAAAATTCAGACTGTTTTTTTTTCATTTTTTAATTTGAAACGGAATACCAAATTACCAGCTTACTTTGTTCCCTGACAGTTTGGTACAAAGGAAAACTTAAATTAAGGAAACATACATCAGAATCAGACTCTTTTATTGTCGCTGTACAGAGGGATACAGTGAAAATAGTTAAAGACAGCGCTCTTCCAGAACCACCGTGCACCACAGAATGCAGATACAAAGAAAAGATACAATAAATAACATAAGCTATAAACACTGTAAGAACAGTAAAAATAAAGAATATAAGATAGAAATGTGCAAGATGCAAATTTTGGGCGGTATTTATGACCTTCTGCACCGCCTCTCTATCCTCTGCTGTGGTTAGCGAACCCAGCGTACCACACTCCTCGACTGTAGGTCAGGACGCTCTCCACGGAGGAGTGGTAGAAGCCCAGCAGCAGCTTAGTGTCCAGGTTGTTCTTCCTGAGGACGCGCAGAAAGTGCAGCCACTGCTGAGCCTTCTTCACCAGGGCCCTGACATTGTGGGTCCAGGAGCAGTCGGAGAAAATGTGAGTGCCCAGAAACCTGAAGGTGGGGACAGTTTCCACCTCTTCTCCATTTATGAGGAGGGGTGTGGGGTCCTGTCTGTTTCTCCTGAAGTTCATAATAAGTTGTTTGGTCTTATGGATGTTCAGGGTCAGGTTGTTGCCTGAGCATCAGTGAGACAGTTTGTCTACCTCCGCCCTGTATGCTGTCTCGTCCTCGCCACGGATGAGTCTAACCACGGTGGTGTCAAGTCAAGTCAATTTTATTTATATAGCACCAAATCACAACAAAAGTTATCTCATGACACTTTACAGGTAGAGCAGGTCTAGTACCATACTCCTTCAATGAACCTCCACCCAACAATTCTCCATCAGCAAGCACATCCTGCAACAGCGGCGACAAAAACCTTCCTTTTAACAGGCAGGAACGTCGAGCAAATCCAGGCTCAATGGGGACGGCCTTCTGCTTTGACCGGTTGGGGGGAAAGAGAGCAGGAGAGCGGGGCAGAGACAAAGACAGATAATGGAGGAAGATAGATATGCAGAAAGAAAGAGTGGGACAGAGATAAAGAGAGAGAGAGAAAGGAAGAGACTGATGGACAGATAGGGACGTAAGCAGATGGAGCTATGGGTGGTAGCTTGAGCCTCTTCAGGTCTGCAGCCTCCTCCAGCAGCACCCGGGATCTGGGATGAGGAAAGCCCGAAGGCTTTAGAGAAGAAGACGAGTGTCGTCTGCATATTTGATAATGCGGTTGGTTGGATGGGTCGGAGTGCAGTCGTGGGTGTACAGGGCAAACAGCAGAGGGCTCAGGATGCAGCCTTGAGGGGATCCAGTGCTGAGTAAGAGTATGGAGGAATGGTAGAATCCGAGTCTCACAGACTGAGGGCGGCTTGACAGGAAGTTTTTAATCCAGTTGCAGGTGGGAAGGGGGATACGGAGCTGCAGGAGTTTATCATGGAGAATGTCTGGGATGATGGTGTTGAACTCTAAGCTGAAGTCCACGAAGAGCATCCTCACATAGCTCTTTCGGGTCTGCAAGTGGCTCAGCGCTGTGTGAAGTGTTTGAGCAATGGCGTCCTCCGTGGACCGGCTTGCTCTGTAACCAAACTGATGGGGGTCGAGGGAGGGAGGGAGGCAGTCTCTGATGTGCTGGGAGACTGATCACTCAAAACACTTCATGATTACAGACGTCAGGGCTATTGGTGTGTAGTCGTTCAGGCTGTCTATGGCAGGTTTTGTGGGGATGGGGATGATGGTGGAGGCCTTCAGACATGTGGGGACGGTGGCATGTGTCAGGGAGAGATTGAAAAGTTTGGTGAGGATCTCTGCTAGTTGGTCTGCACATGCTTTAATCACCACCCCCGGGATACCATCGAGACCGGCAGCTTTCCTGGGGTTTACTGCCCGTAGATTTTTCCTCAACTCCTGCTCCCGGAGGGAGAGATGTGGGGTGTTGGAATCGGGTAGTCAGTCAGGGCCTGAATGCCCTTCCACATCTGACGCGGGTTATTGTCCGTTAGGTACCCCTCTATTTTGTTTTTTAGGAGACCTTGGCTTGTTTGATGCCCCTTCTCAGGCCGGCTCTGACGGTGCTGTAGAGAGCCTGGCCCCCTGACTGGAAGGCTGAGTTCCTGGCTCTGATCAGGGTCTGGACTTCATTTGTCATCCAGGGCTTCCTGTTGGGGAAGACCCGGATTTGTCTTTCCTCTGACATTTTCTACACAGCTCCTGATGTAGAAGAGGACTGACTCGGTTTATGCGTCCAGATCCCGGTCTTCAAAAATGCTCCATTCAGTGCAGGCAAAGCAGTCTTGCTGCTGGAGGAGAGCGTTTGCAGGCCAGGCTTCGATGGTCAGATAGACTGGTGTTGTTCGCCTCCTGAGGGGATTGAAGGCCAGGAAGAGGACCAGGGAGAGGTGGTCTGATAGGCTGAGGTGGGGGAGGGGGGTCGCTCTGTAGGCATGCTTAATATTTGTATAAACATGATCTAGTGTGTTTTCTCCCCTGGTTGTGCACTTGACGTGCTGGTGGAATCTTGGGAGAACAGTCTTAAGACATGCTTTATTAAAGTGATGTGGGCGCCATCCAGGTGAGCCTGCTGTTGTTTGTTGACCATGTTCAGCAGATGGCCGAGCACTAGGCTAACGTTAGCATGGGGGGGGGGGGGGGTGTAGACTGCAGTCACAATGACTACCGTTAGCTCCCGTGGTAGGTAGAAGGGTCGGCATCTTACTGTCATGGCCTCATGACTGTCATGGTGAGCAGTAGGTGTCAGTTACTGTGCTGTCTATGCACCAGTCCTGAAGAACATAAACACACAGTCCTCCTCCTTTGCTTTTTCTGGAGGCTCCGGACCAGTCTTGGCGGTGGATGGTGTGGCCAGGTAGTTCCACTGAGGTGTTGGGGATTAGCGGGTAAAGCCAGGATTCGCTAACAATCATCAGACAACATTCGCGGGTGAGGCAGTTGTAGGTGATCTGTGACTGTAGCTCATCCATCTTGTTGACGAGGGATCTGGCGTTTGTGAGGAAGATAGATGGTAGCGGAAGTCTGTGTGGTCGCCTCCGAAAGCAGGCCTGCCTGGCATCCGCGTTTCTGCTTCCCCTTCATTCGCCGTCTCCGGCGCTTGCTGGTCCCACAATCCAAGGGGCTCCCGCCAGTCTCGCTATCTCGGGGGGGTTGTTCTGGGACCGTGAAAAGGCGCTTGTGACTTCGATTTCTGCCCGAAATCCGATACCCATCAGGTCCTGGCGGCATTAATGGGGTTACATGGACCCTGATATGTTGTGTTAATTTCATACAGGTGAGTAAGTTTAAAAACTCAAAGGCAAATGTGTCTGATTGATTGTCCACATTTGAGATCTTTGGTTCCACCCGCTGTCTTTGTGAAACACAGAAAAGATGAACGGATGGTCTCTACATGTATGGTTCCCACCGTGAAGGAGGTGTGATGGTGTGGGGGTGCTTTGCTGGTGGCGCTATTGGGGATTTATTCAAAAGGGAAGGCACACTCAACCAGCATGGCCACCACAGCAACCAGCAGCGACACACCATCCTATCTGCTTTGCATTTAGCTGCACCATCATTCATCAATTCAACAGGACAACGACCCCAAACACACCTCCAGGCTGTGTAAGGGCCACTTGACCAAGAAGTAGAGTGATGGAGGGCTGCCCAGATGACCTGGCGTCTACAGTCACCTGACCTTAACTCAATCCAGATGGTTTGGGATGAGATGGACCGCAGAGTGAAGGCCAAAGGGCCAACAAGTGCTCAGCATCTCTGGAACTCCTTCAAGACTGTTGGAGAACCGTTTCAGGTGACGGCCTCATGAAGCTCACGGAGAGAGCGTCAAGAGCAAGCAGAGCAGGAGTCAAAGTAACGGGTGGCTGTTTTGAAGAATCTAAAATATGAAACATGTTATGAGTTATTTCACACTTTCTTGTTTACTACATCATTTTATATGTGTTTATTCATTACTCATAATTTTGATGACTTCCGTTGAGAATCTACAATGTAAAAAGCCCTAAAAATAAAGAAAAACAATTTAATGAGAAGGCGTGTCCAAACTTTTGACATGTATATATACTGTATATCTATATATATGTGTGTGTGTGTGTGTGTGTGTGTGTGTGTGTGTGTGTGTGTGTGTAAGGGAGGCTGACATTAATGATACTTGTGTATAAATTCCCACTGACATTGATATGCACTTTTAGTTTAAAGCAAGTAACTGAGATCAATTCATTTCTATATGAACATGTGACATGTATTTACGTCATGAGGCAAAAAAAGGTGTTTATAATTGATGACATTTTGTTCATTTTTTAATTAAAAAAATTATAAAATGATAATTGTTGGGGCCCTCAGGTTTCAGCTCGAGTGCTTCATCACACAAGACAACACTAGTTAAGACACTCCAACGGCAGGCGAACCACGTTACCGGTGTACTGTCGCTTTAAATGCACCAGTGGACAAACTCTCCGAGACGACAGCGCTCCGCCCAGCGGAGACATTAATGCGTCAACTTTGTTTTTAGGAATTTACTGTCGCGGAGCTTATCGTTAACGGGGCATGGTAAGTAATAAAACTTTGTGTGGCCTCCACCGTCATGTGAAGAGTTGTAGTGGCAAGCGGAAGGGATATGGAGGAGTCCTTGTTTACAGCAGGAAGTGTGCCAGAAAAGCACAAAGCGTAAACATGGTCCACCCGCACGGAGAACTCCAGAGGAAAACGTTGCCGTGATTTTTAATGTCCTTTATCAACGGATTTGGCTCTTGATGATTAAATACGGCAGCTGGCGCGTTTGAACGGACGTGTTTATCGTTTTGAACCTACTCGTGTAACTATACTGAAAGAGTCATCACATCTGTTGCCCTCAAAGTGTTGTTTATATTTTGTTTTGATTCTGCCCAAGTATCGCGGGAAACGATAACAACGTCACACAAAGGGATTACGTGATGTCACCAAAATAAAACAGGAAGTGACAAAATCCTGTTAAAACTAATGAAAGGCGAAACAGTCCTACGTTATGCTGACTTTTTGTTTAATTAAACCAAACATGACAAACATATAGGTTCGCAGTGATATGTATTTTGTGATTTTAAAGAAGAAAATGGGGTTTCCTGAAGCACCATCCTCAGTAGAAGCAGAAGTAAGCCCACTTAAACCACACATGTTCTGCACTTAAAAATCTTACAGGACTCTTATATCACAAATCACAATCCTACTTTGGAAGAATATACTTACTTGGACTGCTGAATATATCAGTGTGAAATTTGACTAAGATGACTCTGTGCACCAAAGCAGGATGTTTCTGTTATACTTTGAGGATGCTGGATGGTTGAAATGCATAATAATGCATCGTATTTCATAAGTTAACGATGTTGTCCAATTATCTTAGTGTGGAACGTGTTATCCAATGTTCCCGGCGGCCCTCAGTGGCGATAGCTTTGTTCCCCTCTCTTTTTGCATCTCATAAATAACAACTATTTCAAAGTATCACAAATGAGACAAACTTGCTAAACCTTTTATTTGCAACAGAATTATTATTTGCTTTGCTTTTGTTCACTTACAATTACTTCTTTTTAAATGGAAGTAATGTGTGACTGAACTATAGAGTCAACAGGTTTGTGAACTTTAAGAAAAGAATTTAAAAAATGTCACTCATTGAATGTAGGCATGGGTGATACAACTGAAACGTGTGATAATTAGGTGTTTTGTATCAATAATTACTGATAATTGTTAATATTGATTAATCTTTTAATGATCATGATGAAAATGTTCCACTTAATCTCTTCATCAGACATTTTCTCACCACAAAATATTTTTTTGTGTCAGAAGTCGATGATGTTCCTGAACAGTACACCTTTTAAGTTATACATTACAGCAAATCGCAAAATTGGATTTGTTTGCTGATGTCCATTAAGCCAAAATTTTTAAAATGGATGCTGCCAATACTCAATATTTACCCATGGCAATAATTCTTGTATAGAAAAAGGTACATATATTTATATGGTGCAACACTCATGTAAACATAGATAGAGCTGGTCCATATGGCCTAAAAACAAAATCTGATTTTTTTTAAACAAAAAAGCCGATTCCCGATCTTACTCAATTTTTCTCTGTCCTACACCAAAGCAAACAACAGATGACAAATAAATGGCTCAAAAGAAGTTTTAACTTTATTCCTTTTTTTTTTTACTTTAGGGTTTAAGTGCAATCTGACGAGCCCAAAACCCGCCTGTAGGTGAGATGGAAGACCGCGCCACTGCAAACACGTTTAGAGAGCTTTCCCCAAGTATAGCTCATTTATATATTTTATTTTGAAACTGGAAACGATACAGTACACTTTCAAACTTTTAAGTTTAAAAAGTGTCATTTTTGGTCAAACGAACAAAACAATGATAGAACCCTCCGCTGCGTGCCTCGGCTTTAGGTGCTGGAGTGCATGTGTCGTGCTGCTTCCTGAGGCTGCAGCAGCTTTAGAAGAGACCTCACAGCGAGCGCTTGAAAACTGAACCAATGCCATATACCAGATGGAGCAACACCTTTTGCTTATGAGACATTTTCTGCTTAAATATTTCCACCCACGTCAATTATAGATGTGAAATGGTTTCAGTGTTCATAGTCATAAGGAAAGACACATGAAAAAATGACAGTCTTTATAATGGATGCATTCATGTCTGTGTGATGTCTGTGACTTTCATTTTCTAGAAATGAGAGACGCAGAGTCATGGACAACAAGGGTAGATGTGGTGTTTGCAACAATCAGACGGGGTTTTACCACCCAGGAGACAGAGACCAACCTTTACATGAATATGTGAACCAAACTTTAAAATGGAAATCCTCACAGCTGTTGACATATGTCAGTGTGGAGGACCAAAGCTTTCAGTCCATTCACTGTCTGAGTCTTCATGTGTTTTATCAGCTCTGATCTCAAGTGCATCTCCCCCAAACTGTTACTGACTCTGGTAACTGTATCTCCTCCCAGAGTGAAGATGAATGAGGATGCGTTTGAGGTCCCAGAGAGGACAGAGTACCGCTACCTGGTGCAGGAGGAGGATGAGGAGGAGGTGCAGTATGTCCGGCACAGACAATACATCAGCCCCTTCCTGGTGCTCTCCAGACGCTGCATTTTCCTCATCTGCCTGGGGGTGTTCGCGCTGCTCGTTCTTGCTACCTACCTGGGCTATATAGCTCAGACGCTGCCGCCAGGCCTCGCCCAGGTGACCACCGACTGTGGAGACTACAGAGGAAGACATGTGAGTTTAGCCGGATGGAGATATCTAGATTCTCGAGTCAGTAACGTGATGTGATACAGTGCCACGTGCTAATTTGTTTTGTTTGTTAATTCCTAGCAGGACAGCTCCCAAATAGACAGTTAATGTAAGGTGATAGCGAAAGGCATATTCAGCCAAACCTTGACTGGTCAGTTGCTGAAAGGAAACAGAGGCTGCATAAACAATACAAGCCAGTCAGAGATAGTCTCGCTCTCTCCGTGGTTACAGCAGTGCTTGTGGGTCTGCACAGCAGAAATGTTCTGTGCATGAAGAATTTCCACCACCTGTTCTGTTGTGTGTCCTGTATGTTGAGGCTGGTGCTCTGTGACAATAATGTTAATTGAAAGGCGTTGTGGAGGTGGAGTGAATGTCCATGCAGATGTTGGTGGGTCCTGGTTGTGATTTGGATTCCTTTGGGGGGGTTTGCTTGTGGATTTGGATGATCACTGAGCCAATGACTGTAGGTCCATTACCCCCCCCCCCCTCCCCATTTACTGAGAAAGGAAATTTGAGAATAAGTTTCATGATAAACTTAATCAAGAAAACAAACACAAGGGTGTCTATCAGTCATCAGTGATAGACAGTGGCACCATCCATCATTGGCTGAGTAGCCCTTATGCTTTAGCAAAAGTTGCTTTCTCTGTGAGAAGGGATGCACGATATTGGATTTTTGGCCAATATCCAATACCAATACATTTTCCCCCACACATAATTGCAGAGATCTTCTAGTTTCGGTAGTGGAATTAACATACAGCATTGTTCTGCATACACTTCAACATATTGGCCTGCTGGCAAATGCAGACATAAGACAAAGCTGGAAACGATCAAACATTAGTAATCATTCCATGAGCATGCCTTCAAAAGCAGTTGTCGGCACTCTTGTGCATGAAGGACAGCCTTTTTAAGTTTCAAGTTTTTGTCCATCATTGTGCCGTAAGTCTCAGCATGTTACCAGGGCTAATACTTGATGTCCAAATGTTGGAGGTAAAATTCACCCATGTGACATCGGCAGTGAGCTTCTCAATGGTGCTAGAAACGACCAGTTGCCTCTCAGGCGAGGCTAAATCAGAAAAACCCCACTGACTGGGGGCCGTGGAGTTAGGCTCAGTGTAGTCCAAAAATCTGCAGAATCCAACGTCCCAACAGATGAAGTTGGCTGGTTGTCCATAGCAAGACACTGCATCAGTTTCTGAGGGAGGCTTTTTGCTCTTGGGAGGTAGCATCTGTATTTCTTGGCTTTATCCAAGGATTGGAGAAGAGACTGCTGGTGAGGGTTTTTTTGTTGCTACCGGTGACCTGTTGTTTCTCATTTTCCTTCTTTATTGTCATAAACTCGTCCTGAGATGGATGTATAATTAAGGTTGTAGTGTTGAAAGACCTTGTATTGGCTCCTCCTCACATGAGGATGACGCTGAGCAGTCACTGCAAATAGCAGTTTGGACGTCTTTTTCCGGCGCTTTAAAGAACTTCCACACTGCTGTCATTTTAGCTCCACTCTCTCCTCTGCTGCAGGACGACACGTGATGTTGTCACGCTGCGCTTCGGGGCACCGTCCTCATGCTGGAAACATGATGTTGAATTCAGGAGGTTGATCAAGGAAGCAAAGCCTGTTATTTTATCGGTTAATTATATCGGCAGATATCGCTGGAATGGCTGATGTCCAATACTTAATTTTAAAGCCAATATCGGCTGATACTGATAAAGTGCCGACAATATCGTCCCAACTTGTTAGGTTTGAACTCTGTGGTCTGTTTTACTAATTCTTTCAGTTTTATACATCTTACCGAAATATAATCATGACAAATGCAACAAGAATGTGACATCTGCATGCACTTTCGGACCAAATGCTATTCAAGACTAGATACCATGATTACTGACATGTATGTTCTCTCAGCCAAAAGACAAACATCTCTGGCATCCATTCGAATGGTTTCTAAGTTCCTCATTTATTCCGCTTGAGGTTTCACTTCTCTATAAGTGGTCATATGTTCAAGGATAAGATTTAAGAGCCTCTTTTGCAGGAATGATAACAATGTAGACTTTGTACAGAGAATGATATTTTAGTGCTGCTGCAGCAACATTGGGCATTGAGGAGGGCGTTATATCAGCTCTGTCGGCACAACATCATTTTAACATACCTTTTTTCCTACATACTGTAATTCATTCCTCCCTCATAGTTCCACTTGCAAGGATAAGCTCCATTTTGATTCTGAGCTGACTTTTATTTTTGTAGAGTTTTGACCCTCATAGCAACAAGGATTTGCTGCTTTGCTCTGTTGTATTTAGCACTTGACCATTTCATCCCATATGAGCCTCTCACAGATATCTCACCTATTTGGTAGAAAGTTGTATTTGTACATCTGAAATCATCGTTTTTTTTTTATGTGAATTCACCTCATTCACTGCATTTTAATGTGAGTTAAAATTCGTTATTATTAATGTTTGGATTTGCTCCAGACCGTTGACATTTCAACCTGAAAGTTGACAACAGAGGGTGCTGTTCATCTCTTGACTCAATGAGTGACAGTTTTCAATATGAACTGCAAACTATTTTCTGGTTCAACCCCGTTTCCCAGGACAAATTTCCTTGAGCAGTATTCGGAACCCACACTGCTCAGTGGTCAGTAGCCATGAATACGCGATGAAGAAAAAGGGCTTCGCATCATTTTGAAGTTCACTCTTGCAGTGTAGCAACCTTCATCTCTAAGAGAAGCGTAAACCTTCGTATCACCTGCATATTTCCCAGGGTCCTTTTTGAAGTCCTCTGAAAGCAGAGCAGTATGGACTCTGTCTGTTCCTACCTGCTCCGTGGTTCTGTTTTAGTGGGCTGTCATTGTTTGCCCCAGAAAAGTTGTTCCTTTTAGGGGGGCTGGCAGCCCAATTGCGGCCTTACAGCAGGTAAGTGTCTTTTTCTGATGGGAGCACAGCAACTGACTGATGGTGGGGCCGATAGATTGTAGGTCCTCTGCCTCATGAGCACACGGGGTCAAAAAAATATTTACTGGATAGATGAAAGCAAGATGAGCAGTATTGCTCCAATGTTGTACTGCATCAGTGTTGACCTCTGCTCAAAGCTGGGCTGCTCTGGAGGACGGCGCGCTAGCTGGCTGTATTTGGCTGAGCTGTGGATTCCTCAGCACCTTCGTCATTACTGGAAGGCTCAGTCCCTTCAGGTATTTTTTTTGTATGAAAAAACTGATGTGCGTGGTTTGACTTTTCCTCTTTCTGTGTAACCAGCTTGTAAGGTTAGTGGGTGATAGTTGGCAGCGGTTTGAGGTGGTGCTTGTAGGTATTAATAAGGACAACTGAACTCAGACCTGCTGTGCTCATGTGTTGATCAGTGTTGCTGTAGAGCTTTCCAAATCTAAAAATGTAGGCTGCCTGCCTCTGACACCCCAGTGTTACTGGAATCTAAAAACTTTGCAAAAATAGATAAATAAACAAACAACGCTTGGCCCGGCAGGGCGTCAAGTCAGGCCCGGCGATGCGCCATGCCTGTAATACACTGGGGTATTCATGGGCTGTGCTGTCTGTAAATTTTATTTGTAGAAATGCTCACATCATCACTTATGACCCTAAAAATAGCTTAAAATGTGTGTTTGATTCGCAAAATTTTTGAGCGGCATCATGCTCTTTATACATCGTCCCATGAAGGTGGCACAGCCGACCTTAAATCTGTATCGAAGTAAAGGTGTAACTAACGTCACGTTTTTTTTCTTCTTGCAGAAAAATGGAGCCTACTCCTTTAAGGGCATGCGCTATGCAAGTCCGCCAGTTGGCAACCTGCGCTGGGCCCCTCCTTCGGAACTGGAGTGCAAGCAAGGTGTCAAAGATGCAAGCCGCTTTGGCAGCATGTGTCCTCAGATGCGGCCGTTGTCTAGCACAGGCAAGGTGATGGGCCAGGAGGACTGCCTCTACATCAATGTGTGGACGCCAACACTGCAAGTCAATGCCAAGCTGCCAGTCATGGTGTGGATCCATGGAGGCTACCTGCACATGCTCAGTGGAGGAGAGCAAGGATACTCACCTACGGAGAAGCTTGCTGCAGACACCAAGGTGGTTTATGTCAGCTTCAACTACAGACTAAATGCCTTTGGCTTCCTGGCACTTGAGATGCTCAGAGAAGGGTCTCCAAACAACAGCTCAGGTTGGTCAAACGCAGAGTGCATGTTCCTGAAGCAGCTTTTAATATTTCAACTTCAGAAAACTTTAAAAGTACCAAAAGAACTGCAATGTTCACGGGAAGGGACTCATGAAACTGCCACCCCCAGCAAGGTGTAAATCACAAAGCCTACTGCAATTTTACTATTGCAATATTGCAAGATACAGTTGAAGGGTGACCAGTTTGAATCCCCAGTGTACCTCTTGCTTGGTTGGGCATCCACACAAGACACAGTTGGCCATGTCTGCAGGTGGGCAGCTGGATGACTGCTAGGTCATTGCATGCCAAGCTCTTTTCTGTCAGGTGAAAAGAAATTGGCTGGCAACTCCAAAAAAAATCAAATGTTCTCTTTCATTTATTCATTCTTTTGTGACATTGTTGTTCTTGAGTCAGTTTATATTTATTACATCCTCCACGAGCATTTGGCTAAAATCTGCAGAGATGAAACATTTTATTTGTCTGGCTGGCAGCTGGCTGGTTTTTGGCTGCGAAGGGAAATTTTAAGTGGCAACATCTGTAATGTCATGGTTTGCAGTCACAAGCAGGGCTGTGGTGGAAGGTTCTCTTTGTATCTTGTGATCATTTGCAGTCAGTGCAGGCCAGTTTCTTTCAGTGTCAAATTCAACTGTGCATATTCACTGCTTTTGGAGCATTACGTGACAGCTCGGTACAGTCTCACCCAAGCGTCTGCCTCCTCGCCAGCTCTCAGCATGCCGATGCATGGGAGGTTCAATCAACACGTGAACAGACACGTGGGGTCCTAGGGCCACCAGCCATGTTGCGTCACCCGCGCTGAAGTGCATGAAATGAATGCATCTAGTTTTGATTTGTTTCCATCCCTGTCAACTCTATGGATAGATAAGGTTTCAACTATTGCAGTCTGAACTGAATTTTATAGTTGTGCCTTTTGCTGAGTGCTAGACTCTATTAACGGCTCGAGAAAGCTGAATACGAGTCAGTCGATGTGTTTTGGTGATGTGAGGGTTAAGACAACACCAGAGAAGGTCTTCATGATGTGTTTGATCACTGGATCCTCTGAGCAGTGCGGTTGCATATCATGAAGAAATGGAGTGGCATTATTTTGTTTGCAACTAGTTTGTTTCTGTCATGGTCAAAGTTGTATATTTAAAAATCTTTGAAGCGTCAAATGCGTCAGTTTGGTCGCAAGCTTCTCTGTAATTTTCTTCTTTTAAAAGCGGATCTAAAAGATTGTCATTTCTCAAGGTCAGATGTGTTATGTGCTACATCACGAACTCACAATTTAAATATCAAAGCTCTTGTAAAGGTTTCACCACAGAAAGTTTAAGCTGCTGATGGTGAAGGAAAACAAATGCATCACAAAAGTTTGAGAAGAGTCGGTTTGTTTTCAAATATAAGCAGTTGGAGTCCAGTCAATAACCTTAAATGGAAGCAAAGTCGGCTGTAAACTGCTGGAGGTTACAAATAAAAAAAAATATTTGTTACAGAAAGAGGAAAAATAATTTAAATTTTCGAGTTATGAAAAATTGATTTTTTCAGGGTTCAAGCAGGTTAATAACTTCCAGCTTTCCTGCAGAAATCGAAAAAGATGAAGCCTTGAAAGTTTATGCAAGTGTCTCAACTTTTGTTGACGTGTTGGAACGATGAAAAGCTGTTTGTCATTCACTTCACACTCGCAACCATAACCTGGCCAATATTTGCATCATCATGGCCAGAAAATGGCTATTAACAAAGGAAAGCTGACACCCTAATATGTGTGTCTCTGTCCTTCCTTCATTAGGCTCTGCGTTCGCAGGAGTTGATGCATCTGCTATGCTTCCAGTCACACTTCTTATACACATTAAAAGTAGAAACGAAACTCAATCAACAATCGAGTGCATCCTTGACAGACAAAACTGCAAACCTTTTGAACCAGTAAAGTGGGTTATACATGATGGATCATTGGTGACAACTGCGATTTCATTACTTTCTTTATCACCTGACCACCAAACTGAGAGTCGCTGTGATTTCATTAACTTCAAATGAGCTTGCCATCCCTGACATGGAGCCTTCCATCTTGCCATGTTTATTTTTTTATTCTTCCAAATAAAATTGTTCTAGTAATTATTTAGTGAAGCTGTCTCCTCTCAAAACAAGTTGGTCGAGAGTTGGACGGTTTTCCACGGTGATATTCTTCTTCTTCTGAATCCAGCTCGTTATGACACTGAATCCTGAAGCCAGCCAGCTGTCAAGGCAGCGTTGGGCAGGCCTGCAGACCTTCAAACACACAACAGGATGCAGAGGAGGTACAGAGTTGAAGTTCAATTAGGACCCGACTGACATGAAGTTTTTTGGGGGCGATGACGATATTAAATTTTAGGAGTGAAAAATTCTGATAACCAATTTTTCAGCCTATTGAATTTCTTACATTTTTCATAGAAAAGACAAAATACCTGCTTTTGATGACTTACATATATTTCCAAACACTTGTTCTAAAGTTTTAAATTGAAGGGCATCACCCACTATCATCTCAGTTAAGATGAAGAAGTCTCTCTGACAGCGTCGACATTTACACAGTAATACATTTACTGAAGTAGAATTCATGGTCGGGCTGTTATTGCTTTACATTGCAGTGTCTAAATTAGAGGTCAGCAAGTGAGTATCTGCAGGGAAGAGACAGCTGGTTAAACACGGTAAACATTAACAATCAATGGTTTTATGATGTTAGTCAGCATCATGAACGTCTCTGTTAAAACAGCATTTGAATGCGCCTCTCAACTTGCGTTCACATTCTCTTTCCTCCATGAAGTTGTAACTTAGGCCTGAAATGCTTTTTCCTCCTAAACGCCATTGGTTAACAGCACAGTCCTGGCTGCTGAACATAAATGCAGCTCATGACGGGTTTTGCACAGCGACGAAGCGTCATCCTAATTTGCTCCGGTCTTATCTCGTCTGGTATCCTGTGTGAGCGTAACATTATTTGAAGTACTGTAACGCTACCGTTGCATCATTCATGGTGCCGTGACTGACTCGGTGAAATACTTTAGCAAGGTAGCTAATATTTAAGCTAGGCTAGCCTAACTTTCTTTGGCTTGCTAACATACCATGTCACGCCAGACTGATAATATCAGTGAAGCGTGACACACTCAATGAGGTACGTCATGGGAAACTTATCAAGTTATTTTGTCTTTAATTTCACAAACTAGTTATTATAAACTTACCATTGAGGCAAACTGCTTGGTTTTTCACTCTCACTCTGTGGGGTTGCTGTGGAGCGCGACATGCGTGGACTCTGAGCGCCCTCTACTGGATACACAAGGACATAATTTCCAAGGGAAAAAAACAACAACATATTAGTGGCATTTTATTACTGACATTTAAGTGTTAAAATCGGCGTCAATCGGCCAGCTTTTGACCGATTACTGATTATGCTCGAATGTCTATAATCAGCGGATAAAATTGGCCGGCCGATGAATCAGTCAGGCCCCAATATCAACAGATAAAATCTTTATCATGTCTCCATTGTTACGAGGAGTGACCAATCGGTAATTGATAGTGTGTTAGTAATCGGAAGGAATCAGTGAGTGTCGTGTCACCGGTTTTAAACAGAAGTGGATACAGGAAGATACTGTGGACTACATGGCTACCTCCTGTCAGCTCTTAATGGTTCAGATGGATGAAATAAATCAGAGGGAAAAGAAAAGGCTTACAGCTTTCATTTAAAACAGATGGCGCCACCCTGCTTACATTACGCTGAGGGAACGTTTCTTCAGCCTTAGACAACTGCTAGTCATGAGGCCACGTTCAGACGACACACTCAGAGCTCTTGTTGTTTACGCTCCGTGTTTGCATACGTGCGTTAAACATGTGAGTCCAGATCATGCACCTCAGTACTTTTCTCATTATTTTCAGGGGTTTCAAGCATATAATACTTAAAATACGGGACCCTCTCTTTTTTGTTTTTTCTCTTTTTACTTGCTGGACCAGTTCCATTTGTATTGCGTGCAGCTGTGTGCCAGCCATGTTTTCTGAGGAGTTGTTTGAGGCAAGTGGATGCGGAGTACTTGCATATCCTGTCATTTTACGTACTTATCTTGCCACACAGATACACATTTTCAGGAAGACCAGCAGCGCAAAGGTTTGATTCCTCTTTTGATTTTAACCCCGTGCTGCTGTGTGTAGGGGAGCACTGTCAGTTCATGTTCTTATATGTACTACTGTGTATTTTCATATATTCTTTTAGTGAACTTAATTGTTTTTGATACAGAAATTAGAATTAGAGATGTGAGATTCACTTATTGATAACGCTGCAACTGCCTTGTCCCCTGCATGCGTGCGTGGTGTACTTGAGCCGCCAGACTGGATCATCATTTCCTCTTTGGCAACTGTGTTGCCCAGATAGCTACGGTAAATATTCGTGCTGGGGTCCATACAGTTTTCCTTTTTCTGTTTGAGAATTAGCCGGTCTACAATTTTGGTTTTGTGACAAGCTCAAGAAGCCAAATTGTGAAGAATCATATAAATCAGTCTGTAGGCCACTGTAGGGTCTGGTTTACATTTGAATACGGAGGAGTGAATGGAGGAGGTGCAGTCTGCACAAAGAAAGTATGACACAATTCCAGGCCAAGCAAGACTCCAGCAGGTGCTGAGTTGAAAGTGAAGTTACAAAAAAGCAAGAGAAAGAACAGCAGCAATAACACCGCAGGGTTCTGGTTGCCACTCTTTTATATCACCATTGTGCGGTGACCTTTCAAGCATCCAGGAAATAAATGACTTTTTAACTTTCTGTTAGCTGCGATGATCTGGAGCAGGGGTCAGCAACCCGCAGCTCCGGAGCCGCAGTGGCTCTTTGATCCGTCGGTTGTGGCTCTCTGTGGTTTTGGAAAGTAAATGAGTATTTGATTTAAATTAATTTGATTTTAATTCGTCATTTTTTTTAAATGTAACTCTAAATTGAGGATTATGGTGATCGTGGAGAATCAAAATAAAACGCTTTCAATTTCTTGAAGCTCTAAATACTCGTTACATCTGCGACACCTGCCGGCACGCAGTGTATTGAACTTTTCATTCCCCGATCGCCCAACCATGGATAAATCCAAGAAAGAGAAGTTTCTGAAGAGAGCTTTTTGTTGCATGTGGAAATAAAATTTCATTTTCTCCACAGCAGTTCATTGATCTCATTACAAAACTGATAGATGCTGTGCGATCTTCATTTTTGATGTCAAAAGGGTTTTGTGGCTCCCGGGTCCAAATGGCTGCTTGAGTGTTTAAGGTTGCCAACCCCTGATCCAGAGGTTTGACAGAGCTTCTGTACAGTCACTGCTGTGCATTATGTTGCATTAAAGAAGTCATAACGGACATTTTCTTAAAAGCTTTTTACCACTTAGGGAGAGCCTTGGAATATTTAAAGTGTTTACATTGTGCTTCCATTCTGATGCAAACTATACCTTTCCATTAAGATGTGAATATTTCATGCCTATTAATGTGATATGGATAAATGGAGCTGATTTCTTAGGCTGCAATCTGAAATGCTGCAGAAGTCAAATTGCTTTGTTTTGAGTGAAGCTGGTTGGTGTGTGTTACGTAACCCAAACAGGCACGCTGTGAGCTCGATGTGGAATGTGCTCGTAGGTGAGAGCTCCTCGCATGTTGTGATGTTAGGACACCAGCCCTTTTCATCTTGAGGAGATGCTTCTGCACTCACATGTCTAATTTTGAATCGTCTAATTTTGTGTCCCATTTCCATGTTCCCTCTGCTTGAAACAAGTTAAAATTAGCTCAAGCTGCCAGAACGCTACAAGAGCTGGTTTCGTTTCTGACAGAGAAAATGGGACGCTGGAAACAAGGCCACATCAAAGTTATTCAATCTCTCCCTGCTTTTTTTTCCTCCATAGGGAACTATGGCTTCATGGATCAGATCGCAGCTCTGAAGTGGGTCCAGAGGAATATCCACATATTTGGAGGTGATCCCGGGAAAGTCACCATCTTTGGGCAGAGTTCAGGTATAAAAACAATGAATACAACCAGGGAAAGTGCTGCCAAAGCTGTGAGTTTTGTCATGATGGCTTTGATATTTTCAGCAAAACCAATCAAGGGATTCAGTTGTGCAGCAAACATTGAGTGATGGAAGCACGAACTTTCTCATTCAGTCAAGGCTGGGCAGGGCTGTGTTTGTGATCATAACCTTAGCACCTAACTTTCAAACAAGTATGAGTAGAGGAAATGCCACAGTTATGATAATCAGAGTAGACCCAAGTAGCACCAAACAGTGATGGGGGTTCTGGAGAACAGATTCCAAAGGAATGGCAGGTCTACAAGAAAATAAAGAGACCGTGTCAAGTGAAAGAAATGGTTGAAAATCAGTGAAATAGAGAAAATAAAAGATTCAGGAAGTGTTTGTGTTGAAACAATAAACAATTGGCTGATTTCAAGTGACTGATATTCTGGCCTGTTATAAAATATCTTCAGTCTTTACATAACACTGTGTTTCATATATCCATATTGCTAATTGGGCTTTTTTTTAAATTTATGAATAGGTTTTGAAATAACACTGCAACTTTTTGGGAAATGCACCAGAGGAGCAGATGGATACTCTTCTCTCCTCTGTGCTACATGAGGGAGCTCAAACCCTCACACACCTGCTGACTGCAAGTTAGCGGAGCGCAATGAAGAGCAGTTGTCTGTGGAGCAAAGCTTTGTCTTTCACCGACATGAAAAGAACTGGGGTTGAGCAGAACAACTGCTGTAAGATAGCAATTGAAAATTGGGTATTATTTTGATTTTAGAATCATATATATATATATACACTAAGGTGTCGTTGTCTTAATTTACACACATCAGTGATATATTGACAGTGTCTCCTATTTGATATGTGCAAAATATTTTACTTGATAATTGTGCCGCCATGTGGGGGTGGAGCTTAATTTTGGGTAAACCAAGATCCTGAGCCTGATCCATTTTGAAACAGAATAAATGGAGCTGGGCACATTGTAACCTACATAGCTTGAGGCAGTTTTGCAGCCACGGAGGAAAGGCAAGTCCACAGGTGTATAAATAAGTAGGTCATCTGCACGTCCCAGCCCCTGTGTGACTGGATTGTTCAGCGCTGATCTCTAATATGCACAATTAAAAGCATCTAAAAGCAGAAAACAATTCCAACTAAGGCCATGGACCAAAAGCAAATGTGCATTGTGATTTAAAAATGTAAAATGATACCAATGCTACTCATTAAATGTTGTTTAAGCTTTTACATTTCAAGAACAGTTTGAATAACTACACGCTTCAGTGACCAACCAGTTAGCTTCAATGCTAGGCTGTATCAAGTGTTGCCTTGTCATTCACCATGAAAGCTCAGTACCTGAGAGGTAGATCTCAAAGTTGTGAGTATTCTTTTATATGGTAAAAACATTTTGAATCAGCTAAAGTGTAGAAAGACATTGTCATGTCATGAAACTGTTTTTGAGTTTGTTCAAATGCCAAGTTGCTGAAGACCGGATACAAAGTTTTGTAATGTAATACGTGATGTAATTTCCATTTTGATGAAATAGATTTTACTGTAGGTACCAGTCAGGTACTGCTGTCAAAGTCAAGGTATCAGTAAACTATGGGTATCACACATTTTACAACCATGCCCATTGGTATTGTGGACTGCGGCTTCAATTTTTGGCAAAAGTGGAGGAAATGAGCTGCTGTCCCGTTTGATCAGATCACACCAACAAACCTTACGCGAGTCTGGACCTCCCTCAAATTCCACGTCTTTGTATGTAGACCTTTTAAAGCATGTATGGATTCAAACCCTGGGGCTTCAGTCAGTTCTAATATACACTTTACAGCCTCATACGTGAGCGCTCATCAGCACGGACTTAAAAACATTTAATTTTGACGTGAACAGTGAAACAGAACGGAGTTGAAGTTTTCCTCTCTGCTCTACAAGGTGGGACCTCAGTGTGGACTCTGATGATGTCACCGCTCGCAAAGGATCTCTTCCAGGCAGCAGTGGATATGAGCGGCTCATACATGTACAACTCCACACTGAAACAGGCTGAATCTGACAACGTGGTTTTCCTGAGTACGACAGGCTGTAGAGACCTCACCTGTCTCAGACGTCTCTCTGTCACACAGGTCCTGCAGGTAGCAGACCGACGCCATCTTGGTTTTCTCTGATTACCAGAAGGAGAAATTGGAGCAAAGAGCTAATTTCTGTCTACATAGTTCAGTCATTTTATGTCATTTTGAAATTCTAATAAAAGTGGGGCACCATAGTCATCCCTTTTAATATTTGAGTAGCAGAAATAAGGTTGTAGTTCTTTGCCATCGTGAGACATTTTATACACCTGCGTGCTCTTCATTTTGATGGATTGCTATCATATCCAAGTAATACAGCGCCCAAATTCCTATAATTTTACTGAGGAAGTCATTAAAGACATTGCACTGAAAAGTAATGGAATAATTTTTACTGTAAAACTGAAATCTGCCATAATGGGGACAGACAGGTATTTCACAGCTTCAGTCTGAAATCCTATTAAGATTTATGAAATACGAGGTCCTCTGCGGGGCACAGAACTCAAAAAAACTCACTACTTTTAGAAAGAGACTTTATTCAATACTCTTACGTCACCCTCAGGATGAAGTAAGAATGATTTATATGATTGTATGAAATTAGATAATAAACAAGGTTTGTCAGTTCTGCAGTTTAATGTCATCATGTAAAGCCTAGCAATCAGTTGATCACCGAGCAGGTTAGACGTCATGTCTGTGTTCCTGTTTTATTACTTCCCAAAAAATCATGTATAAAGATGAAAAACCTCCAAACATAAATAAAGCATGATGAATTTGATTTCCCCTACTCACTCTAATTACCAGAAAGATATCATTTGACTTGAAGACCTTGCCAAACCCAACCTCTTCTCTTCTCTTCTCCTCGCTAATGTGAGTCATGTTTGAAACATTGCTATCAAACAAAGGTTTGGTTAAAAACCCCACACCAGACTGCAGGGCTGATTTTAATTGAGAAAGCATGTTTAATGCCTCTATGTTTTACTAGTGTCTGAATAAAGTAAGAGTGAGGCCTGAAACCCTTTTTTTTGAAAAAATTTTGAAAAGTCGTGTCAGAAGTTGGAAAGAGTTTAATGTGTACAAATGGAAGGAAAAGTTGAATAAATCTTAAATTTCATGCAAGATTTGGATTGTTAGAAGGTTTGAAGGGGGTTTCTTGCCAAGAAAATTATAAATTGGTCTCCTATATTGTAGGATTTGTTATGTTTTTTGCTCATCCTGCGCACTCAGTATTTGTTTGCCGTTTGTGAGCCCTGTGTCGTCTCCAGAGACCGCACTTCTTCATCACCGTGTATTCAGGGGGCAGGCAGCTCGCGGATCAAGGGGAGATTCCCACAATTTGAGACAAAAATGAAATCGTGCTGAACCCATGCAACAAGGCTTGGTGCACCTTGAACATGGTAGTCAACGAGGCTGAGGGTGGTCCCTCCTTAGAACTGGAGGGGCAGCCAGCAAAATGTGGGACACTCAGTGTAGACAAACAGATCATAGGAATAAACTACCCTACTATTGTGCCCCAAATTTTGTTTCCAGAGTGGAATTTGAAGCTCTGAGGATAATTTAGGCACAACTCTTAGGAATTTTAGCCTCCCTCTGCTCGACTGGATGACGTCACGCACTCTTGCAATACAAACCAAAGTAAACACGAGAAGAGCTGAAATTCCTGTGAAGATTTGAACTCTGCGACTCGTGCGACCTGAAGTCTGTATCCACTGGCTTGACTGTGGATGAAGGTGGAACATTTTGCAGTCAAATTTAAAACAGTACAAAGCATCCAATTCTTTGCAAGTGCCCTTTAACCACCTCCCTTTGTGGCTGTGGAGGTTAGTGACTCCAGCTGAATGGCTTCCCTGTACGATGAGCAATGCAAACCCAGTAGCAAAGTCCGTGTTTTTCTCTTAACTGGGCCAGTGAAGTGATTCTGATTCTGATTATGGGTATATTTTGCACAGATGGAATATTTGAGTCATCTTAAACCTATATGCACCTAATAATAACACCTAATGTTGATGCCATAGCGTTCACAAGTTACATGGTCGTCCGTGTTTTCCCAGGCCATCCCATGGCAGCAGTACCCCTCCTGGGCAGCTGATGATATGACTGATTTGCCAACCAGGGGAAGCTTCATCGGCCCGGTTGCGGTGGTGGATGGGTATATCCTGAAAGACCCCCCCTTTGAGGTGTGGGAGAAGAAAGGAGTTTATAACGATGTTCCTTTTGTCATTGGGACAACAGAGCAGGAGGCAGACTTCAGGTGAGGGGTCACCTTGTTCGCATTCATCACCATCAGCTGATGTGACCACACTGCTTAGTGTTCCATTTCCTCCGCAGCCCTCCTGCACAAAACATCTCCACCTGGACGTGGGGGGACTACAGGTGGTTCGTGACAGGTGACTACTGCAGGACGACGACGTTGTTCGCTCACTCGATTTCACACATGGGGTTATTCCATAAAGTCAAAGTAAAGAAGTGAAGCCAATGAATGGCCTGATGATGCCAGCTTAACTTTAAAATGAAAAACTTGTTGTGATAAGAATTGTAAGAGTCTTGTTGCAAAGCCCCTTAAAGCTATAATTTAGAAACCATTTTGTTTCACATTGGCTTTGAGTGTTATTTCTTCATCCTTTAGATGGCTGTTAGTTTTCAGACCTTAGGGCGACTTCCATGAGTGGAGTTGGGATCATTCGTTTTTTTTTTATCTTGTTGCCATAATCGAGGCTCTTGTTAGTCATGCAAACCGACAGTTCTCACGAGTCTCAAAGCAACAATAAACTCCTTTCAAAATATTTGTGATTAGTCCATATAATGTATTACTCTGAGAAATACTGAAATCATATAATCAACAGATTTTCATGTCTTCATGAAAATCGTATTTTTAGTTTTCAAAACTTGGTGACTTCAACAGCCAAACTTTATTTTATGAAGCTTTACCATCTCCCTTTGTACCTTTGGAGGCTATTGGCTCGAGCTGAATGGCTTCAGTTGGAAAACTAAGAAGGCTGAAAAACCTGTGTTACTAACTGCTGTCAGTACTTCAGTCCTGTTATACTCTATCATCTGTCTGCTCTCCTCAGATAAACTGCAGTCTTTTGGTGAGAATCTTTCCAGAGAGGCGCTGAGCCTTTATCCATCCTCCGCCCTCTGTCCCACCACAGACCGCTGCCCAGAGAGAGCCTACACCACCATGGTGTCTGACATTAGAGTCACCTGTCCCAACAATGACCTGGCCTGGAGGGCTGCAGGTAAACTCACTGTTTCCTTCCCATGAAGTATAACCTCCCCCACTTCTGCTAGATTTCTGTCCTGTGGGCAAGCTGATGAATGTCACCTTGCATCTACTGTGTCAGACAGATTAAAGGAACAAGCTGCAGTGAAGCCAAATCTCAGTAGACTGCCCTGCAGGGGCCTGGAGCTCCCTAACAGGACAGAAAGACTCCTACAGCTCATCTGGCCCGAAAAATGGATTGTGGCGTATTTCCAAAAGCACATTTTCCCATTACACTGTATCTCTCAGATATATTTTCTGATGAGAATGTGATACTGTGACACTGTGACAAGGACACTAAGGGCGCGTTTGCACTGGCTCACTTTGGCTCAGGTCTGGTGGGGTTGGGTCGGTACGGCTCTGCACGGGTGCGTTTCCACTAGCACTGGGTACCACGTCAGCGTGGGTGGACTCATCGGCCGAGTTCCCCAGCGTAATTTGCGTGCGACACAACAAGAAGGACAACATGGAGGCGGCGTTATGCCTGTCGCTCTGTCTGGGGTTTTTGCTTAAACTAAAAGTGAGGGAGGACAGGCAGGCAAGGCCTCAAGCGGTGAAACAGAACATCCTTTTAAAAAGACTCTACCAAGCGATCGACCAGGATTCCGCCGAGGCTATGAGGAAGACGACGCAAGCGGGTAAGTTACCAAATCAGCGTCCCGCTATGTGTTTACGTCACATTTTAGTCTCCTCTTGGCACGCTTGGAACCCCAGCAGAGCAGGGAAACAGGCCTTAAGCCACTCTGTACCAAAACATATTCCCTTCCTAGCACAGCGCAGTGACAGACCCGTTGGAACAGGGAGTGCCTCTGTGCCAGACCTGTTTTCTGAGTTTTTAAACAGGATTCTTGTAGTTCTGCCATTCACATTGCTGCAACAGTGATTATGAGCAAACATTCTCGAGATATTTGTCAGGTAACAATAATTCCATGTTCAGAATTTTATTTTGGCTAAATCCAGTGACCCTCTCCTGTCCACAGCGGCCCTGCACAGTCCTGTGTATCGCTACGTGGTGACGCACACACCATCTGGACCAGTTAACACCACCAGCAGCCTACTGCCGTACCCCAGCCGCTTTTCCTTCCATTGCTTGGACACCTTGGCTTTCTTTGGAGGGCTGGAGTTTGTTTTGGGAAAACCTCTATCTGATACGGACAAGAGCTTTCAGGATCTTTTCACACGACACCTTGTCCACTTTGCCAAAACAGGTAATGAGCTATCCTGCCTCTAAGCATGTGTCAGCATCTGTTGCATTTGCAATCAAATAGGAAAACATGAACAAAAAAGTGACTGCTATTACAGTAAGTTAAATTCTTATTTCTGGAGGGAAAATGACTTTAGATCAGGACTTCCCAAACTTTTCAGCTCATTGCCCCCAGAAAAAGTGCCAGCACCTCTGTCTCAACCCCCACTATCCCTGGAGGTGGTTGAAGTCTACAAATGTTGACCACAAATGCATAAATCACTCTAGAATATTTTCATAGTACTTATGGTAATATTTTAAATCTTTGGAACCAATCAGGGTCTTTTCAAATCTTTTTTCACAACCCCCTATGTGGGAACCCCTGCCTTCCACATCTAATAAGCGGTCAGATTATCCAAACACTGAGATGTGAGCAGCCGCCCTCTGGGTCTGACTGCTCCGCCCGCTTCATGGACGGAGCAGCTCCACGGAGGAAGACAATGTCCATATTCACATCTGTTAAAACCAAACTGGTCCGTTGTTCTCCCAAGTGACTGATTCAGAAGTTTGAGTCCTGACAGAAACCTCCATGTGAGAAGGTTTTTTTACAACTGTTCCCATAGAAGTTTGTTTAAGGCTCCATGTATACGGGTTTGTGCAGGTCTGGAAGCAGCTTTCCTTTGTCTTCCAGGTAAGATGGAGTCTGAGTGGCCAAGTTACCCAGCAGCCACTGCTCTCCTGTCCAGCAGTCTGTCAGTGGTGCAGAACTACTCAGCTGCTCGGTGTCAGCTATGGAAGGAGAACGGCCTGTTCGCCTATGCCTGGATGAACTGACCACAGTCACTGTTGACATCCTTCACCTGACGCTGAGTTACTCAACCCTGGCCTCGACTGACTCACTGCTTTGTTTGACCAAGAACATCACATCTAGGCTGACCTCACAGAGCCAGAGTTTATAGAAGAAATATCATTGAACTGTGGGAACCAAGGATTTGTAATTGCGTGTTTATTGCTGACACGTGTGTGTGTGTGTATTGTTACACAGTAATATCGTAATTTACTATGAGACAACGAAACTAGACATCTTGAAAAAAGCAGTAATTAACTCTTGAGATAACGGGATTAAAAAAGTTATTACAAGCACAGCAGTTCTTGACTTCAGTAAGAAAAACCTGTGAAAGTCCTGCAGCAGTCCCTTTGATCGGTCGGGGGTTCAATTATGTGCCATAAAAAGATTCTTTGGTCGTTTGTGGTGAGCCGTCTGCAGCTGAAGTATTGTTTTGAAGCGCAGCAGCAACAAGCGATGGCTCTGGGTGTCAATGTCTTCAGTCACTTCACCCAAATTTCAGAGAAGACGCTTTCTCTCTTTCCGCTTTAATTGCCCGTCATGCAGGTGGGTTTTTCAGTTTCACCCTGTAACACTAGAATTTAATTGGATTCAATTTGCCTTGCCTTGCTATAGATTATGGTTTGAGTAGAATGCACGTTTTGCACTGTTGAAACTCAGTTTTAGGTTGCAGTCTGACAAGCTCATCAAAACAATTCCAGTGTAGGAATAGAAAAATGTGATTGAGAAGTTGAACATGTGGACGCAGCACATCTTCTGCTTCAGTCAGCAATGAGAGAGAGGTCCTTCCTCAGTTGTTGTTTCCATATCACCCGCATAAAACGTTGGATGCTGGAACGTGATTGGCTCTGGATTTATGATGACACAGATCCTGTTCATCGATGCAGTGAATCTTTATATCTGCCAAATGTGGCTCATTTATCTGTCCGTCTGATTTATCCGTGAGCTCTGCTTTACACCGCTCCAAGAAAGTGAGAAAAGGTCCTTTTTCTTCTTCTTCTTTTCGTTCGTCATTTGACAGGATGAAGGTCTGATCCCATAGGGAGGAGTTCTAATAACTGTGATTCCTCATGGAACAAGTGAAGGATTTGTTTATTCCAGATAAATGTGAAGTGGATCTGTCCTTCATTGGAAAGTGACCAAAATCAGGAAAATGGCATCCACAATATTTAAAATGCAAAGGAAACCGGTCGCCGTTTTACCTTTTTTACTTCTAAAACAAGCAGAAAAGGACTGTTCGGTAGGTTCCACCTCCATCAGACACAAACTTCTCATTTGTACCTCAAATGAAGTCAAACTCTATAACTCAGGGATACACAATATTTGTATTTCAGGAAAAAATTAGATATTCCAGTTCTTGAAAAGCTGCCAGCGAAGTGACTTGTCTGCAGCAGATCGCTGGATTTAGGTTCTGACGAGCTGGATTCTTATTTGTAAGTTGTGATGGTCAGTTTTATCAAGCAACATTGAATAGGAACATGAACCATGGAAGCACAATGAAAACTCAATTCATCCATGAGGTGGATGAGTTTGACAAGAAGAGGGTCAGGGCCAGGTTCCGCCCTGCAGTTTCCACACTTACACGTGACCCCTGGATGGCCGTGTAGGTGCCAGTGTTTGAAGTTTGGCCCCTGTGGCTGCGTCACATTTCCGATAAGCGCGGGGTTCTTCTGTGGGGTTAGAGGTTAATGTCAAAACATTTAACAACATTCTGCTAAGCTAAATAAACATATTTTGAAGTCAATGATTACATACATTTATAAGGAATTTCAGGCTTCAGAAAGCGTGAATGTCAAATTCGAACTGATCCGCTTTGGATCCTGTTTGATTTGATGGTTGAAAGTGCAGAAATAAGAAGTAGAAATAGGGATTGGGAGGGCAGGACACGCACCTGTGCTCTGCTGCTGAATGGGAACCCAGCAAGTCCCCGAAGCCAAAAAATTAGCAGCCTGCTGATGGCAGGACAAATACATGGTAGATACTTTGCCTTCCAGAACTGTTTCAAGCATTATCTCCATCACCTTATTGTTGGGTATCTTTTCCATCAAGGCCACATGAGGACCTGAACAACAGTCTCCTCTGGCCACGTCCAGGATCCCCATCAACCTCGTCCCTACACTGATTTTAGTCACTATGTGTGGACGCCATCGGATTCCCTTCTTTGTGCCATCGTATTTGACCTGGCCACTAGAGGGCATCTGTCAATTTACACGTAAAGGTCATTGTTTTGGGATGCGTGTATGAAGTACTCCGTCTTGAAGGACAGTCTCCTTGTACCACAGGTGTTGCCATTGAATTTTGTCACTTATTGTTTTATGCATTGCAAACTAAAATTGTGTGTCACTGCAGATTAAAAGGTTTTTTTATGACTTTAAACAGCTTTAATATAAATTCTGAAAAATGAATGTTTTCACCCCTGTCAAAACATTTAACGGCGCTCTGCTTCACGGAATGAAGAACTCAGTATTGTATTTGTTGCAAAAATAAGCTAAATAAATATATATCTTTTTCATGATTACATGGGAATTTCAGGCTCAGAAAGCATGAATGTCAAATTCGAACTGATCCACTTAGGATCCTTAACAAATAGTTTGAACTGCAAGAATTTGAAGGTAGTTCGACATGAATCTTGTGTTGCTGTGCTGACATCAGGGACTCCACTTTCTGCTCATGCACAGAATTATTGTGAGAATGGAAACGAAATTCTGTTTATTTTTCATGCTGTTTTACCTGTGGACGTGACTTGCAGGTCCAGCTGTTTGCACTGATTCATAATCGCAATGCTTTGATGCTGTTCAGGTCTTTGGCACTTTCCTGCCATCAAGTGTCGTATAGCGCGCGTGTGTGTGTGTGTGTGTGTGTGTGTGTGTGTGTGTGTGTGTGTGTGTGTGTGTGTGTGTGTGTGTGATTTCAGATGAGGCTGTTCCAAGCTGACCTGTTTGTTTTTTCACTCCTTTATTCCAGACAATTAGAAAGTTGTTCTCATCACCAGCATCGAATTGATTTGCCATTAAAGCTTTTTATTGAGTATCCATTCTTGTTTTCACAGTTGGTTAAATGAGGGATTTTGTCTTTCAGTTACTTACAAATAAATGTCTTGAGTTCACCCCCCCCCCCCCCACATCACTTATTTGTGACCCCAGAGAGCAGAAAGACACAGCCATGAACCGAGTCAAAAAGGAACCCATCTAAAACCAAGGTCAAAGCTGGCCTGGAAAAAAGCTACTGTGGAGATTTTAGATCATAAATATTAAAGTGATACTTCAACCCATGGTGCTTTTGCCTCTAAGTACTTACTAATGGGTTCCTTCACCTCACTAAACTGCTTCATGTCTTTGTTACTCCAGAGTGCTGACAGCAAAACATCTATATTTAGCATGAAGCTAATAGACCCCCCCCCCCGACAATAAGAGACTTTCTCTAACAGGCTGATTTTGTATGTTTGCAACATGGAGTCATATCTAAATGGATATCCACGGCCTATTTGCTTGTTTTTGCTAGTGCACTGTTCACAATCTCAGAAATCTGGAGCAAAAGTGGATCCTGCCATTGTTGGGACTGAACCAGCAATCCTCCAGTCACACGTTGGCTCCTCTAATCTCACCACTGCCTCAGGAGTTGGAAAATGGGTATTTTTGGACAGATTTTTGGTTTGTACTAAATGGCTACCGGGCACCATTAGCGCCAAGCTAAATGTACATCTCTGGCTCTTTCTGCATTCCTGAGCTACAAAGAAGTGATGCAGGAGAAGGAAAGGCTTCTTCACGGAAACAAAGGCAACCATCAAGCACTTCGATATTCATGATCTAAAATGTATTTGATGTCTTTCTTTTTGCGGTGTCCTGGCAAACTTTGATTTGGGGTAAAGTGGTTTTTAATGGGGTTCATTTTGGATTTAGTTCGTAGACTGAGACGTGGTGGCCAAAGCCACTGTGACCTCATCCATTTATTTGTGGTCCGATTGTGGCTGACGCTCAGAGAATCTGGCAGTCTGCTGTCAGCCAACACTGGCACAAACATGCAGAACTGAACAGAGCAGAACTCACTGGACATCAGATGTTAACCGTTTATTAACGTGACGTGTAACAACCGTTGTATTTTCATTTCCACCGTAGCTACGAAAATAATTTGCAAAATGTTTGGCTCCTGTTACGAATGATCATAGGAGACTGATGAACGGCATATTTGAAGAATGTTGTGAAAAAAGATGTTTATTCAGAGAGTGGAGGATGAGGGTGATGGAAATGGAGACACGTCTTGCGTCTTCTCCTCAGTTTCAGTCCAACCCAAAAGATTCTCCAGAACCAGATGCAAACTTTCTGGTTTTTCATCTAAATCTTTTCAATCTGCAAGCAAAGATTTAGGATTTGACAACAAAATGGCTTTGTTGACATAAAAAAGAATAAGATAATCACAAAATACACTGACGTGTTATTTAAAGATGTGTGTCGCATCGCGTCACGTCGCGTCTTTGTCTGCTTATCCAGGTCTGGGTCACGGGGCAGCAGCCTCAGCAAGGAAGCCCAGGTTGTCCTCCCCCCACCCACTTCCACCAGTTCTTCCGGGTGAATCCAGAGGCATTCCCAGGCCAGCCGAGAGATATAATCCCTCCAGCGTGTCCTGGGTCGGCCCCGAGGCCTCCTCCCGGTTGGACATGCCTGGAACACCTCCCGAGGGAGGCGTCCAGGGGACATCCTCACCAGAAGCCCTAACCACCTCAACTGACTCCTCTCAACATGGAGGAGCAGCGGCCACCCTTTTCCGGCTGAGGATCATGGCCAGACTTTACACTCGGCTGTGAACTGGAGGTCGAGGCTTGATGGAGCTAAGAGGATCACGTGGTTGCAAAAAGCAAAGACGACATCCTCCTGCCACCAAACTCAACACCCCCTGCCAACCGGCCATGCCTGCAAATTCTGTCCATAAAAGTTAAGAACAGAAACGGTGACAAAGGACGGCTTTGCTGGAGTCCAACCCTCACTGCACGTTCACAAAGGCCAAACTCCAACGGTCCAAAAATTCTCACATGGCAGCAAAGCCGTTCGGTGATTGCTTACACAGTTAAGGTGGGTAGACGACAAATCCCTCTCAATATTTACTGTACATCATGGAGCATCGTCTTCTCATGTTGGTGCTGATCTGGAATGCATATCAGCAGACTTTAACGGACCACGCATACGAACGGCTGGGAAGACTGCGGCAATTGAACAATGTATTGATACACACATGTGGCAGAAGATGCTCTGGAATCACAGAGGACAACAGGCAACAATGAGAGCCTCCCTCCATGTTTTTTCCTTTGCCATACAAGCGCAACCAATGAGGTAAGTGGACAATAAAAAGCTCACCATCACATACATGTTCAAATCACAAGGTTGGCTCATCATACAAACAGAATATGACGTGTAAAACGGCGCACTTCCTGTGATTGGTGCGGATGGCGTTCACACCAGAAGTAAACCACTCTTGAGTTCAATTGATAGCAGTCCAAGAGCACCCCTACCAGGCGGACCCCAGAGTGATTGACTGGTCCGTACCAGAGTTCGAGGCCAGCGTTCACACCAACCAAAACAAACCACACCAAGGAGGTAAACGCTCCAGGGTTCAGCTCAACCAGACTAAACAGGGCTGTGTGAACGCGACCTTTCTCCTCTGGTGGAGAGACTGAATGGCCCTTTGTAAGGGTGTAAGGGGTCATCCACCCCATCCCCGGAGTGTGTACATCTGTCTACATCTATCTATCCATCTATCCATCCATCCATCCATCCATCCATCTATCCATCCATCTATCCATCCATCTATCCATCCATCTATCTATCCATCTATCCATCCATCTATCCATCCATCCATCTATCTATCCATCCATCTATCCATCCATCTATCCATCCATCCATCTATCTATCCATCCATCTATCCATCCATCTATCCATCCATCTATCTATCTATCTATCCATCCATCCATCTATCTATCCATCCATCTGTCTACATCTATATCCATCCATCTATCCATCCATCCATCCATCCATCCATCCATCTATCCATCCATCTATCCATCCATCTATCCATCCATCTATCCATCCATCTATCCATCCATCCATCTATCTATCCATCCATCTATCCATCCATCTATCCATCCATCTATCTATCTATCTATCCATCCATCCATCTATCTATCCATCCATCTGTCTACATCTATATCCATCCATCTATCCATCCATCTATCCATCTATCTATCCATCCATCCATCCATCTATCTATCCATCCATCTGTCTACATCTATATCCATCCATCTATCCATCCATCTATCTATCTATCTATCCATCCATCCATCCATCTATCCATCCATCTATCCATCCATCTATCTATCTATCCATCCATCTATCTATCTATCATCCATCTATCATCTATCTATCCATCCATCCGTCTACATCTATATCCATCCATCTATCCATCCATCTATCTATCTATCCATCTATCCATCCATCTATCTATCTATCTATCATCCATCTATCATCTATCTATCTATCATTTATCTATCATCTATCTATCCATCTATCTATCTATCATCTATCTATCTAT